>NC_036872.1:1110182-1152853 GCF_002910315.2 Salvelinus sp. IW2-2015
AACCAAGAGAGAGATCCATCCAGTTTGCTGAGTAGAGTATTGGAAGCTATTTTGTAGATGACATCGCCGAAGTCGAGGATCGGTAGGATAGTCAGTTTTACTAGGGTAAGTTTGGCGGCGTGAGTGAAGGAGGCTTTGTTGCGGAATAGAAAGCCGATTCTTGCTTTGATTTTGGATTGGAGATGTTTGATATGAGTCTGGAAGGAGAGTTTGCAGTCTAGCCAGACACCTAGGTACTTATAGATGTCCACATATTCTAGGTCGGAACCGTCCAGGGTGGTGATGCTAGTCGGGTGTGCGGGTGCAGGCAGCGAACGGTTGAAAAGCATGCATTTGGTTTTACTAGCGTTTAAGAGCAGTTGGAGGCACGGAAGGAGTGTTGTATGGCATTGAAGCTCGTTGGAGGTTAGATAGCACAGTGTCCAAGGAGGCGGGAAGTATATAGAATGGTGTCGTCTGCGTAGAGTGGATCAGGGAATCGCCCGCAGCAAGAGCAACATATTGATGTATACAGAGAAAAGAGTCGGCCCGAGAATTGACCCTGTGGTACCCCATAGAGACTGCCAGAGGACCGGACAACATGCCCTCCGATTTACACACTGAACTCTGTCTGCAAAGTAGTTGGTGAACCAGGCAAGGCAGTCATTAGAAAAACCGAGGCTACTGAGTCTGCCGATAAGAATATGGTGATTGACAGAGTCGAAAGCCTTGGCCAGGTCGATGAGACGGCTGCACAGTAATGTCTTTTATCGATGGCGGTTATGATATCGTTTGTACTTGAGCGTGGCTGAGGTGCACCATGACCGGCTCGGAAAACCGGATTGGCACAGCGAGAAGGTACGGTGGGATTCGAGATGGTCAGTGATCTGTTTGTGACTTGGCTTTCGAAGACCTTGATAGGCAGGGCAGGATGGATATAGGTCTGTACAGTTTTGGGTCCAGGGTGTCTCCCCTTTGAAGAGGGGGATGACCGCGGCAGCTTTTCAATCCTTGGGGATCTCAGATGATACGAAGGAGAGGTTGAACAGCGTGGTGATAGGGGGTGCGACAATGCGGCGGACAGTTTAGAAATAGGGGGTCAGATTGTCAAGCCAGCTGATTTGTATGGGTCCAGGTTTTCCAGCTCTTCAGAACTCTGCTATCTGGATTTGGGTAAAGGAGAAGCTGGGGAGGCTTGGGCGAGTAGCAGCGGGGGGGGGGGCGGGGGTGGCCAAGGTTGGAGTCGCCAGGAGGAAGGCTGGCCAGCATTGAGAAATGCTTGTTGAAGTTCTTGATTATCACGGATTTATCGGTGGTGCCGTGTTACCTAGCCTCAGTGCAGTGGGCAGCTGGGAGGAGGTGCTCTTGTTTCTCATGGACTTTACAGTATCCCAGAACTTTTTGGAGTAAGAGCTACAGGATGCAAATTTCTGCTTGAAAAAGCTGGCTTTGCTTTCCTGACTGACTGCGTGTATGGTTCTGACTTCCCTGAACAGTTGCATATCGCGGGGGCTCTTCGATGCTATTGCAGTTCGCCACAGGATGTTTTTGTGCTGGTCGAGGCAGTCAGGTCTGGAGTGAACCAAGGCTATATCTGTTCTTGGTTCTGCATTTTTTGAACGGAGCATGCTTGTCTAATATGGTGAGGAAGTAACATTTAAAGAATGACCAGGCATCCTCAACTGACGGGATGAGGTCAATATCCTTCCAGGGTACCCGGGCCAGGTCGATTAGAAAGGCTTGCTCGCAGAAGTGTTTTAGGGAGCGTTGACAGTGATGAGGGTGGTCGTTTGACCGCGGACCCGTGGCGGATACAGGCAATGAGGCAGTGATCGCTGAGATCTTGATTGAAGACAGCAGAGGTGTATTTGGAGGGCAGGTTGGTCAGGATTAATGTCTATAGGGTGCCATGTGTTACGGATTTAGTTGTACCTGGTGGGTTCCTTGATGATTTGTGTGAGATTGAGGCATCAAGCTTGGATTGTAGGACTGCCGGGGTGTTAAGCATATCCCAGTTTAGGTCACTAACAGAACAAACTCTGAAGCTAGATGGGGAGCGATCAATTCACAGATGGTGTCCAGGGCACAGCTGGGAGCTGACGGGGGTCGGTAGCAGGCGGCAACAGTGAGAGACTTATTTCTGGAGAGATTAATTTTTAAAATTAGAAGTTCGAACTGTTTGGGCATAGACCTGGAAAGTATGACAGAACTTTGCAGGCTATCTCTGCAGTAGATTGCAACTCCTCCCCCTTTGGCAGTTTCTCTTGACGGAAAGTGTTATAGTTGGGTATGGAAATCTCAGAATTTTTGGTGGCCTTCCTAAGCCAGGATTCGGACACGGCAGGACATCAGGTTGGCAGAGTGTGCTAAAGCGGTGAGTAAGCGCAAACTTAGGGAGGAGGCTTCTGATGTTGACATGCATGAGGCCAAGGCTTTTTCGATCACAGAAGTCAACAAATGAGGGTGACTGGGGACATGCAGGCCTGGGTTTACCTCCACATCACCAGAGGAACAGAGGAGTAGTAGGATGAGGGTGCGGCTAAAGGCTATCAAAACTGGTCGCTAGAGCGTTGGGGACAAAGAATAAAGGAGCAGATTTATGGGCGTGGTAGAATAGATTCTGGCTTAATGTGCAGACAGGGGTATGGTGGGGCGTGGGTACAGCGGAGGCAAGCCCAGGCACGGGTGATGATAAGAGAGGTTGTATTCTGGACATGCTGGTCTCAATGGGTGAGGTCACCGCATGTGTGGGGGGTGGGACCAAGGAGGTATCAGAGTACGGAGAGTGGAACTACAGGGTCCATTGCAAACCAAAACAATGATAATGATAACTAGCCTGAACAACAGTATGCAAGGCATATTGATATTTGAGAGAGACATACAATAAGGCATAAAGTGATTGCAGGTCTTGATTGGAGAGCTAGCTAAAACAACAGGTAAGATAACAGCAGCAATAACAGGGTGCTAGTCTAACACAGCAACAACAGAATAAATGGCGACGACTAGGCAGAGAGGGTCGGATTAACTACCACAGATCCTGAGTTAAAGCACAGAGCCGACAGATAAAACACAAATAAACAGAATGGAGTACCGTGAATTAATGGACAGTCAAGCATGCATCAGCTATGTAGCCAAGTGATCATAGTTGTCAGGGGGCAGCCGTAGATGGAGCAGGGAGGCCTCCACTAAGCTAGCACGCGGCGTTTAAAGTTAGTAGCCCGGGGGTGGTCTGCTCAGACGGAGGCGGTCTGCGCAGACGTGGTCGTGTCGACAGAGAATCCAAGCCAGATGGCGATGGCGAAAGAGAGTTGTGAATTGTAGAATTGTGTTTGCTAACTGGTGCTAGCTTCGTGGCAGTGGCGCTAAGCTGCGCTAGCCGCAAGCTAGCTTGTGAGGATCAGAAAGCAGTGTCAGGGATTACGGCAGGAATCCGGCGTTTGTTGTCGAGAGACAGTCCGATGCTGGTAAATTGGTGAGTAATATCCAGGCTAATAACAGGGCTGGTGTCTGTGCAGAAGGTAAAAGCTACTAGCAGCGGCAAAAAAAATGGCTAAATTAGCTTGTAGCTGGTATTGTAGCCAAGAATTCGCTGGTAGACCTCTTCAGCTAGCCGGCAGATGGGCCTAGCTCGAGGCTAGCTCAAGGCTAACTGGTGCTTGCTTCGGGACAGAGGTGTTAGCCAGTAGTAGCACTCGGTTGCAGCTAGCTAGCTGTGATGATACGGTGTAATTGTCCAGAGCTTGCGTCAGGAATCCGGTGATGTGGTAGAGAAAAAGCAGTCCTATATGCTCTGGGTTGATATCGCGCTTGCAGACTGGCAGTATTGGCCGGTATTTGAAGCTGCTGTGTCCGAGTTGAGGGTGAAGACCGCCAGCAGTGGCTAACTGACTACTAGCTAGTAGCTAGTTATCTGGCTAGCTTCTGATTGGGGTTACGGTTCTAAAGTTAAAAAAATAGCAGGTCCGTACCACATTGGGTGAGGCGGAATGTAGGAATGTATATTCAGTTCCTAGATGGAAAGTGAAATTAAAATTATACAGAAATGTATACGAAAAATACGAAGACTATTTACACGGGACAGGACAAAACAAAGACTCCGCCGACTGCTACGCCATCTTGAATCATGTCATATTTAGACTTGATAGGGGGGCAGTTTGAGTAGCTTGGATAATGAGTGCCCGAGTAAACTGCCTGCTACTCAGGCCAAAAGCTAGAATATGCATATAATTAGATAGATTTGGATAGAAAACACTCTGAAGTTTCTAAAACTGTTTGAATGATGTCTGTGAGTATAACAGAACTCATATGGCAGGGACAAAAACCTGAGAAAAAATCCAACCAGGAAGTGGAAAATCTGATGTTTGTAGTTTTTCAAGTCATTGCCTATCGATATACAGTGTCTATTGGGTCATATTGCACATCCTAAGGCTTCCACTAGATGTCAACAGTCTTTAGAACCTTGTTTGAAGCTTCTACTGTGAAGGGGGAGAGAATGAGAGCTGTTTCAACCAGATGTCTGGTAGAGTTCCATGAACTCAGTCTCGCGCGCGCCCGTAGAGTTAGCTGCGTTCCATTGCATTTCTAAAGACAAAGCAATTCTCCGGTTGAAACATTATTGAAGATTTGTGATAAAAATATCCTAAAGATTGATTCTATACAATCGTTTGACATGTTTCTACGAACTGTAATATGACTTTTCGTCTGAACTTTCGCCTGGACTTGCCCGCGCCTCCTGAGTTTGGATTTGTGAACTAAACGCGCAAACAAAAAGGAGGTTATTTGGACATAAATTATGGACTTTATCGAACAAAACAAACATTTATTGTGGAACTGTGATTCCCGGGAGTGCCATCTGATGAAGATCATCAAAGGTTAGTGATTCATTAATCGTATTCTCTGACTGACTTTTGTGAGGGCTCTCCTTGGCTGGAAAATGGCTTTATGGTTTTCTGTGACTAGGTGCTGACCTAACATAATCGTTTGGTGTGCTTTTGCCGAAAAGCCTATTTGAAATCGGACACTGTGGCTGGATTTACAAGAAGTTTATCTTTAAAATAGTGTAAAATACTTGTATATTTGAGGAATTTTAATTATGGGATTTCTGTTTTGAATTTGGCACCCTGCAATTTCACTGGCTGTTGTCGAGGTGGGACGCTAGCGTCCCACATATCCCAGAGAGGTTTTTAAACAAGGTTGGAATGTGAAGCAATGAAAAGGGGTATCAGTCTACTCGGTGACACCCACAGAACAACTGTGAAGAGTTTACGCAAATATTAGCGTTGTAGCTCTTATCGTGGGACTGTGATTGTGTGAAATCACCTCCTCAGTCAGCCTATTGTGTGTATTGACATTCATATTGCACTGTACAGCTTTACCTAAGAATTGGGGATCATTGAAATGGGGTATCAGTCTACTCAATACCCAAGATATTTTTTCCCAACGTCCTCCTCAGAGTTGTCAGATTTCAAAACATCCAAGCAGTATTGTTTTCCTTGGGAATAGTGTTCAATACACATAGGTTGACAATAAATGTGGCTCAATTCACAATTGTTTCAGAGTCCCGCAATAAGAGCCACGACGCTAATGTTCTCTGGGTGTCACTGAGTAGACTGATACTCCATGTCATTGACCCACAATCCAGTGAAATAAGTATGTATTTTACCATGTAAGTTGACTGTCTCATTTACAGCAACGACCTGGGGAATAGTTACAGGGGAGAGGAGGGGGATGAATGAGCCAATTGTAAGCTGGTGATGATTAGGTGACCATGATGGTATGAAGGACAGCTTGGGAATTTAGCCAGAACACCAGGGTTAACACCCCTACTCTTACAATAAGTGCCATGGGATCTTTAATGACCTCAGAAAGTCAGGACACCCATTTAACGTCCCATCCGAAAAATAGCACCCTACACAGAGCAGTGTATCCAATCACTGCTCTGGGGCATTGGGATATTTTTTAGACCAGAGGAAAGTGTGCCTCCTACTGGCCCTCCAACACCACTTCCAGCAGCATCTGGTCTCCCATCCAGGGACTGACCAGGACCAACCCTGCTTAGCTTCAGAAACAAGCCAGTAGGTTGGATGCAGGGTGGTATGCTGCAAATCAAATCACATTTTTTATTGGTCACATACACATGGTTAGCAGATGTTAATGCGAGTGTCGCGAAATGCTTTGTCTTCTAGTTCGACAATGCAGTAATAACCAACGAGTAATCTAACCTAACAATTCCACAACTACTACCTTATACACACAAGTGTAAAGGGATAAAGAATATGTACATAAAGATATATGAATGAGTGATGGTCAAGAACGGCATAGGCAAGATGCAGTAGATGGTATCGAGTACAGTATATACATATGAGATGAGTAATGTAGAGTATGTAAACATAAAAGTGCATAGTTTAAAGTGGCTAGTGATACATGTATTCAATAAAGATGGCAAGATGCAGTAGATGATATAGAGTACAGTATATACATTATATTAAGTGTCATTGTTTAAAGTGGCTAGTGATACATTTTTGATCAATTTCATCAATTTCCATTATTAAAGTGAGCTGGAGTTGAGTCAGTATGTTGGCAGCAGCCACTCAATGTTAGTGGTGGCTGTTTAACAGTTGATGGCCTTGAGATAGAAGCTGTTTTTCAGTCTCTCGGTCCCTGCTTTGATGCACCTGTACTGACCTGCCTTCTGGATGATAGCGGGTGAACAGGCAGTGGCTCGGGTGGTTGTTGTCCTCATAGATCTTTATGGCCTTCCTGTGACATCGGGTGGTGTAGGTGTCCTGGAGGGCAGGTAGTTTGTCCCCAGTGATGCGTTGTGCAGACCTCACTACCCTCTGGAGAGCCTTACGTTTGTGGGCGGAGCAGTTGCCGTACCAGGTGGTGATACAGACCGACAGGATGCCTCTCGATTGTGCATCTGTGGAAGTTTGTGATTGCTTTTGGTGACAAGCCGAATTTCTTCAGCCTCCTGAGATTGAAGAGGCGCTGCTGCGCCTTCTTCACAACGCTGTCTGTGTTGGTGGACCAATTCATTTTGTCCGTGATGTGTATGCCGAGGAACTTAATTACTACCCCTCCGTACTGTCCCGTCGATGTGGATAGGGGGGTGCTCCTCTGCTGTTTCCTGAAGTCACAATCATCTCCTTTGTTTTGTTGACGTTGAGTGTGAGGTTATTTTCCTGACACCACACTCCGAGGGCCCTCACCTCCTCCCTGTAGGCCGTCTCGTCGTTGTTGGTAATCAAGCCTACCACTGTAGTGTCGTCTGCAAACTTGTGATTGAGTTGGAGGCGTGCATGGCCATGCAGTCGTGGGTGAACAGGGAGTACAGGAGAGGGCTCAGAACGCACCCTTGGGGGCCCAGTGTTGAGGATCAGCGGGGTGGAGATGTTGTTACCTACCCTCACCACCTGGGGGCGGCCTGTCAGAAAGTCCAGTACCCAGTTGCACAGGGCGGGGTCGAGACCGAGGGTCTCGAGCTTGATGACGAGTTTGGAGGTACTATGGTGTTAAATGCTGAGCTGTAGTCGATGAACAGCATTCTCACATAGGTATTCCTCTTGTCCAGATGGGTTAGGGCAGTGTGCAGTGTGGTTGCGATTGCGTTGTCTGTGGACCTATTGGTCGGTAAGCAAATTGGAGTGGGTCTAGGGTGTCAGGTAGGGTGGAGGTGATATGGTCCTTGACTGTCTCTCAAAGCACTTCATGATGACGGAAGTGGTGCTACGGGGCGGTAGTCGTTTAGCTCAGTTACCTTAGCTTTCTTGGGAACAGGAACAATGGTGGCCCTCTTGAAGCATGTGGGAACAGCAGACTGGGATAAGGATTGATTGAATATGTCCGTAAACACACCAGCCAGCTGGTCTGCGCATGCTCCGAGGATGCGGCTGGGGATGCCGTCTGGGCCTGCAGCCTTGCGAGGATTAACACGTTTAAATGTTTTACTCACGTCGGCTGCAGTGAAGGAGAGTCCGCAGGTTTTGGTAGCGGGCCGTGTCAGTGGCACTGTATTGTCCTCAAAGCGAGCAAAGAAGTTATTTAGTCTGTCTGGGAGCAAGACATCCTGGTCCGCGACGAGGCTGGTTTTCTTTTTGTAATCCGTGATTGACTATAGACCCTGCCACATACCTCTTGTGTCTGAGCCGTTGAATTGCAACTCGTTGAATTGCAACCCTACACAGGGACTTTACTGCAACTCTGTCTCTATACTGATGCTTAGCTTGTTTGATTGCCTTGCGGAGGGAATAGCTACACTGTTTGTATTCGGTTATGTTTCCGGTCACCTTGCCCTGGTTAAAAGCAGTGGTTCGCGCTTTCAGTTTCACGCGAATGCTGCCATCAATCCACGGTTTCTGGTTTGGGAATGTTTTAATAGTTGCTGTGGGTACGACATCGCCGATGCACTTTCTAATGAACTCGCTCACCGAATCAGCGTATTCGTCAATGTTGTTGTTGGACGCAATGCGGAACATATCTCAATCCACGTGATCGAAGCAGACTTGAAGCGTGGAATCAGATTGGTCGGACCAGCGTTGAACAGACCTGAGCGCGGGAGCTTCTTGTTTTAGTTTCTGTCTGTAGGCTGGAAGCAACAAAATGGAGTCGTGGTCAGCTTTTCCGAAAGGAGGGCGGGGGAGGGCCTTATATGTGTCGCGGAAGTTAGAATAACAATGATCCAGGGTTTTACCAGCCCTGGTGCGCAATCGATATGCTGATAGAATTTAGGGAGTCTTGTTTTCAGATTAGCCTTGTTAAAATCCCCAGCTACAATGAATGCAGCCTTAGGATATGTGGTTTCCAGTTTTCATAGAGTCAAATAAAGTTTGTTCAGGGCCATCGATGTGTCTGCTTGGGGGGGAATATATACGGCTGTGATTATAATCGAAGATAATTCCCTTGGTAGATAATGCGGTCGACATTTGGTTGTGAGGAATTCTAAGTCAGGTGAACAGAAGGACTTGAGTTCCCGTATGTTGTTATGATCACACCACGTCTCGTTAATCATAAGGCATACCCCCCCGCCCCTCTTCTTACCAGAAAGATGCTTGTTTCTGTCGGCGAGATGCGTGAAGAAACCAGCTGGCTGCACTGACTCCGATAGCGTCTCTCGAGTGAGCCATGTTTCCGTGAAGCAAAGAACATTACAGTCTCTGATGTCTCTCTGGAAGGCAACCCTTGTTCGGATTTCATCAACCTTGTTGTCAAGAGACTGGACATTGGCGAGTAGTATGCTAGGGAGTGGTGCGCAATGTGCCCGTCTCCGGAGCCTGACCAGAAGGCCGCTTCATTTGCCCCTTTTACATCGACGTTGTTTAGGTTCGCCGGCTGGGATCAGATCCATTGTCCTGGGTGGAAGGCAAAACACAGGATCTGCTTCGGGAAAGTCATTTTCCTGGTCGTAATGATGGTGAGTTGACGTTGCTCTTATATTCAGTAGTTCCTCCCGACTGTATGTAATAAAACCTAAGATTACCTGGGGTACCAATGTAAGAAATAACACGTAAAAAAACTAAATACTGCATAGTTTCCTAGGAACGCGAAGCGAGGCGGCCATCTTTGTCGGCGCCGGAAGTACTAGTATGCCCCCAATGCAATTCTTAAGTATAATACATCCAGTGTGATTTCAACAGATTTTTGTCAAATTAACAAATTGTCTTTTGTTGATTTTATATAAAAACATTCCAACCTCGTTTAGCATGATCTATTCAATTATGGCATAATTCTACTATTTGTATTAATTTGCATCACTGTCAATGACATACTTGTATTTTGAAGGCTAACTGCAAAGTCCACTATTGTGGCTAATCCTTATTGTGGCTAGCTTCACAGATGGGTCTGACCACCATTAGTCAAATTACATTTACATTACTTTTAAGTCATTTAGCAGACGCTCTTTTCCAGAGCGACTTACAAATTGGAAAGTTCATACCTATTCATCCTGGTCCCCACGTGGGGAATGAACCCACAACCCTGGCGTTGCAAGTGCCATGCTCTACCAACTGAGCCACACGGGACCCCAACTGAGCCACAAGAACTGTCTTGTAAATTAGGGTTATTTTAGATGACACCTAGCTATATAGTTAGCTAGCTAACTATAGCTACTGAAACAGATTGTCGTTTTGCTATGTTTTTGGGGAAGGACTTTGTTTGCGTCCATGAGCTAGCTAACCTTTTTGTTATGACCAGCACTGTAGGTGCGCCAGACAACTTTACCAGCATCATAGCATACGTATAGATGAATCGTTGTGACATATGAAATACGAGTGATAGTGTAATCAATGTGTAATAACTACGTAAAAAATTTATGAACGCTTTCAATTATTATGTGACGTGCAGTCTTATTCTGGTCCTGATTGGTCAACAAGCATTTTTGACATGTCAAATAGTGTTATTTGACACGCAAAGACCCACACGGCGTTCCATAGTATGAGAAATCCTGGTTGAGAATGAAACGACTGAACAAATGAACAACGAAGCAGCACAGCAAGTAAGTGAAAGAAATTGGTTTTGATTGGGTTTTATTGTTAATGGGACATACGTAAATGCCAACAAAATACATTTTTGGTCAGTGTGGTTTGTGTATGTGTAACCTTTTATTTAACTAAGCAAGTCAGCTAAGAACACATTTTTATTTACAATGACGTCCTACATTGGGCAAACCCAGACGACGCTGGGCCAATTGTGCTCCGCCCTATTCCCGGCCAGATGTGATACAGCCTGGATTCGACCCGGGGACTGTAGTGACGCCTCTTAAACTGAGATGCAGTGCCTTAGACCGCTGCATCCGTGTGTGTGTGTGTTAACTATTTAACTCTACTAGAATACTTAAAAGGCTGCAAAAAATTTAAGTACCGTTATCGTTTTTTTGGCAAGGAAAATATTGGATATCGGTATTGGCCAAAAATGTAATATCGGTGCATCACTAGTCTGAATACTTTCCAAATGCACTGTAATTTATTGTTATTCGGCATTTGCATTTCAACGGCCTAGAGGAAGGCATACACACACAGACGACATTGACTTCATTTGGTGAAATAGAAGGCCAAGCTGAAGTCAGATAAAACCATCTGAGCTTTTTTATCCAGTGGTACACTCTTGGATAATAAAAAGTAACCCTTTCGCCTCAACTTCTAAAGTGAATTACTTAAATATTCTCTCCACACTGTTAGACGATGTGTATATTACATTGTGTCAAGTACAGTTGGTCGGAGTGAATTCTAGGGACATTTAGCTATAACATACTATAAATGGTTTAGGTCTACCATAAATCACACAGCACATGATGCTAACACATGTGTTAGACATTGACACAGGTACAGTACCTTCAGAAAGTATTCACACCCCTTGACCTTTTCCACATTTTGTTACAGCCTGAATTTAAAATGGATTAAATTGAGATTTTGTGTCACTGGCCTACAAACAATACCCCATAATGTCAAAGTGCAATTAATTAATTGAAAAGCTGAAATATCAGTCAAATTGTATTCAACTCCTTTGTTTTGGCAAGCCTAAAGTTCAGGAGTAAACATTTGCTTAATATGTCACATAATAAGTTGCATGGGACTCACTCTGTCTGCAATAATAGTGTTTAACATGATTACCTCATCTCATTATTTCATTTTAAATAAATTTGCAAAAATCTCTAAAAACATGCTTTCACTTTGTCATCCATTTGAATTCCGTTTGAATTCAAGCTGTAACACAACAAAATGTGGAATAAAACAAGGGGTATGAATTCTTTCTGAAGGTAACGTTACTATTTTTATGAGCTCTCATCTGGATGATGCTAATCAGCCACTTCTGCTCAATGACCGTTTTTTAAATGTATTATTTAGACGATGAACAGAAATCCTACTAGGAACTTGTTTGTCGGTTGGATATATAAAGTTACAAGTTATAAAGTATGTTACTTGTCTGGTCTGTTACTTATTATTAACATTTGTATTATTATGCAGTAGTTTCGTCCGTCATTGTAAATAAGGCCGTCATTGTAAATAAGAATTTGTTCTTAACTGACTTGCCTAGTAAAATAAAATAAAATAGTTTCAGCTGCTGATTTTCAGTTCTATTTAAGTAGTCAGGGACACTCCCATTCTGACAAAGCTAACCACTAGATGGCAGCATTGCAACTTGTTGAGTTGCCTGACAGCAATGGATAATGCCTTGGCTCGTGTTTATATAGGCTAGACCATGGGTAGGCAACCCTGGGCCAAGATTCACAAAACACTTCTTACGCGAAAACTTAAGAAGCTGCTAATTAAGAAAGAAAAAAAGTTCACAAGTGCAATTCCTTAACAATATCTTACGATTTTATGTCCTCAAATAGCTTCTTACAAATCATCCTAAAATGTTTGTTGCTAGGCAACTGATTTAGAAAGCTATCTAGTTAGCAATGGCAATCATGTTAGCATATTTCCTACTGAGATGACTGTTCTAAAACATGTTCTTGGGTTTAAAATAGTCAATACTGAAACTTTCAGATGAAGTTTGTGTGAATTAAACATGTTCAATTGCTTCCATGAGCGTATTCTCTCACTGCCCAGAGTTTAATTTGTAAACTTGGAAAAGAGAGAACAACCTCATATAACAAAGTGTTCTTAATAAGTCCAAGTAAAGGAAGTGGAATTGCTTTGCATACCTTCATATATTATCTCGGAGTAATATTAACCTGAAATTTACCAATGAACTCATCAAATGGCAAACTCCCCAGCGTTGTCTACTAAATCACATTCAAAATTAATACCCTTGTCAAATGAAAGGCCTTTGTAAATTAATTTGAATAACTATTCCAAATCAATGTTTTGTGGGGGGAAAAATTGTGCTTGAATTTCATTTTCCAGAAAAATAACATTTGCTGGTGGAACTTAGACAATTTCACATGTAATTTTGGAGGGTCAAAATCACATTTCATTAGGAATTCAAGTCCACTAAGTTTATTAAACAGACTGTTAGGGATATGATACCACATAGAGGTAGGATTAGAGCAACATAATTTCAACCATTTAATTCTAAAACCACCTACTAACGACTCAAAATCAATAGCCTGTAAACCTCCACTATCATAGTCTTTCACTAATTGTGATTTCTGAATATAATATAAATAATATAAATATAAACATCAGCAAAACGAACAGTAACACACAATTCCCATACAACATTGCACAGGTTGAAGTCGAAGGGATTTCTTTGCCATGCCATCAATGGGTTCCAAATACGAACGGAGCAATAGACAGCCCCCACATTGCCATAAAATCCCCATCCCAAAACAATTTAAATTATGTGAACAGAAAAGGCTTCCACTATTTATGCACAGTTGATGTGCAAAAGACACTGCTGATTGTGCTGGCCAGGTGGAACACACAACTCATTATTCTATAGAACAGCAATGATGGCCTATACACATACAGGAGGGAACTGTTGAGGATGGATGGCTTTTTGACAAGTGTTGCCTACTTATTTCAAGTATACTTAATTGTCCTCTCTTTTGTAGCTATGTTTTTACTGGTCACACCACTTAACCTTTTGGTTGTACTCAATTTTTTGCCAGGTAAGTTGACTGAGAACACATTTTCATTTACAGCAACAACCTGGGGAACAGGAATGAATGAGCCAATTATAAGCTGTGGATTATGGTATGAGTGACAGCTTGGGAATTTAGACAGGACACCAGGGTTAACACCCCTACTCTTACAATAAGTGCCATGGGATCTTTAGTGACCACAGAGAGTCAGGACACACATTTAACATCCCATCTGAAAGACAGCACCCTACACAGGGATATTCTTTTAGACCTGAGGAAAGAGTGCCTCCTACTGGCCCTCCAACACCACTTCCAACAGCATCTGGTCTTCCATCTGGACCAACCAGGACCAACCCTGCTTAGCTTCAGAAGCAAGCCAGCAGTGGGATGCAGGGTGGTATGCTGCTGGCTATCAATTGCTGACACCAGCACCTATATTTAAGCATTGCAATTTTTATTTCGTGGAACGGCATTTTTATAAATGTGTTACTGAACAAAAGTATAAATGTAACAATTTGATTTTACTGAGTTACAGTTCATTTTACTGAGTTACAGTTCAATCTTACCGGTGTGCGTATGACGTTGGTAGGATTGTTTGATAAATCAGACTTTTACTATGCGTACGACCATTCTAAATTCCGTTTGTAAGTAGTATTTAAAAAATAATTTCTATACAATATTGATAAATGAGGCCTCCGGTGATTTGAATTTAGGCAATCACTGAACTGATCAGTTGGTCTGGTGTGACAGGGTGGCCTATCCCTGGGCTACACTCTTATTATATTATAGTCTCAAAGTAGTACTGATCTATGATCAGTTTTGTCACTTTAAATCATCATCAATAAGAGGGGGGGATCTGATCCTAGATCAGCACGCCAACTGAGATGCTTTATGAATACGGGCCCTGAAGTGAGGACTACACAGAGAGCTACACTACATGACCAAAAGTATGCTCGTCGAACATCTCATTCCAAAATCATCGGCATTAATATGGATTTGGTCCCCCTTGCTGCTTTAACAGGCTTTCCACTAGATGTTGGAACATTGCTTGCTGCGGGGACAGTCACGAGCATTAGTGAGGTCGGGCAATGATGTTGGGCTATTAGGCCTGGCTCGCAGTCGGCGTT
Organism: Salvelinus sp. IW2-2015; assembly: GCF_002910315.2. Classification (NCBI taxonomy): domain Eukaryota; kingdom Metazoa; phylum Chordata; class Actinopteri; order Salmoniformes; family Salmonidae; genus Salvelinus; species Salvelinus sp. IW2-2015. The sequence continues at coordinate 1,124,814 of NC_036872.1, forward strand.
CCAATTCATCCCAAAGGTGTTTGTGTTATGCAGGTGAATGAGGACCCAAAAGCGACGTAATAGAAACAGAGTCTTTATTCCAGTATCAAACAAACAATGATTCTCCTGGATATATCAAAGGTAAATCCAAAACAGGAAACTGAAATCCTCTCGTCAGTAGAGAGGAACGACAGGAGACGCGACCACAGACTGCAGGTCGCTTCAGGAAGGCACAGGCCGTAGCTGACATAGACACCTGCTCACACGCAGCATCTGAAGAAGGCAAAAAACACGCGGCGGAACAAGGACACAGGAACAGCAAACATAAACAAGAATCCGACAAGGACAGAAGCGGAAAAAGAGGGAGAAATAGGGACTCTAATCAGAGGGCAAAATAGGGGACAGGTGTGAAAGAGTAAATGAGGTCGTTAGGAGAATGAGAAACAGCTGGGAGCAGGAACGGAACGATAGAGAGAGAGAGCGGGAGAGGGAGAGAGGGAGGAGGAGAGAGAGAGGAGAAAGAGGAAAGATAATAGACCAGCAGAGGGAAGCACAGGGACAAGACATGATGATCAAAGACAAACATGACAGTACCCCCCACTCACCGAGCGCTCCTGGCGCACTCGAGAGGAACCCTGGCGGCAACGAAGGAAATCATCAATCAACGAACGGTCAGCACGTCGAGATGGAACCCAACTCTCTCCTCAGGACGTAACCCTCCAATCAACTAGTACTGGTGACCACGTCCCGAGAACGCATGTCATGATCTTCCGTACCTTGTAAATAGGAGCGGCCCTCGACAGGAGGGGGGGGGGAGGGAAGACGAACGGGGGCGCGAAGAAAAGGCTTGACACAGAGACATGGAGACAGGGTGGACGCGACGAAGATGTCGCGGAAGAAGCAGTCGCACAGCGACAGGATTGACGACCTGAGAGACACGGAACGGACCAATGAACCGCGGAGTCAACTTGCGAGAAGCTGTCGTAAGGGGAAGGTTACGAGTGGAAAGCCACACTCTTGACGCGACAATACCTAGGATCTTAATCCTACGTTTATTGGCGGTCTCACAGTCTGCGCCCTGTAACGGCAAAGTGCAGACCTGACCCTCCTCCAGGTGCGCTCACACGTTGGACAAAAGCTGAGCGGAGGGAACGCTGGACTCGCGAGCTGGGACGAGAACGAGGAGGCTGGTACCCAAGACTACTCTGAAAGGGGATAGCCGGTAGCAGACGAAGGAAGCGAGTTGTGAGCGTACTCAGCCAGGGGAGCTGTTCTGCCAAGACGCAGGGTTTAGAAACGAAAGGCTGCGTAATATGCGACCAATCGACTGATTGGCCTTTCTGCTTGACCGTTAGACTGGGGATGAAACCCGGAAGAGAGACTGACGGAAGCACCAATCAAACGACAGAACTCCCTCCAAACTGTGACGTGAATTGCGGACCTCTGTCTGAAACGGCGTCTAACGGGAGGCCATGATTCTGAACACATTCTCAATGATGATTTGTGCCGTCTCCTTAGCGGAAGGAAGCTTAGCGAGGGGAATGAAATGTGCCGCCTTAGAGAACTATCGATAACCGTAAGAATCACAGTCTTCGCAGACGAAGCAGACCGGTAAAAAGTCTAAGGCGATGTGAAGCCATGGTCGAGAAGGAATGGGAAGCGTCTGAGAGACGGCAGGAGGAGAGTTACCTGACTTAGTCTGCGCGCAGTCGAACAAGCAGCCACGAAACGGCGCGTGTCCCGCTCCTGAGTAGGCCACCAAAACGCTGGCGAATAGAAGCAAGCGTACCCGAACGCCGGGGTGGCCAGCTAACTTGGCAGAGTGAGCCCACTGAAGAAAGCCAGACGAGTAGAGACAGGAACGAACAGAAGGTTACTAGGACAAGCGCGCGGCGACGCAGTGTGAGTGAGTGCTTGCTTTACCTGTCTCTCAATTCCCCAGACAGTCCCCGACAACACGCCTTCAGGGAGAATCCCTCGGGGTCGGTAGAAGCCACAGAAGAACTAAAGAGACGGGATAAGGCATCAGGCTTGGTGTTCTTATTTCCGGCACGATAGGAAATCACGAACTCGAAACGAGCGAAAACACGCCCAACGAGCTTGACGTGCATTAAGTCGTTTGGCAGAACGGATGTACTCAAGGTTCTTATGGTCAGTCCAAACGACAAAAGGGACGGTCGCCCCTCCAACCACTGTCGCCATTCGCCTATGGCTAAGCGGATGGCGAGCAGTTCGCGGTTACCCACATCATAGTTGCGTTCCGATGGCGACAGGCGATGAGAAAAGTAAGCGCAAGGATGGACCTTATCGTCAGACTGGAAGCGCTGAGACAGAATGGCTCCACGCCCTCTGAAGCGTCAACCTCGACAATGAATTGTTTAGTGACGTCAGGAGTAACAAGGATAGGGCGGATGTAAAACGCTTTTGAGGAGATCAAAAGCTCCCTGGGCGGAACCGGACCACTTAAAGCAAGTCTTGACAGAAGTCAGAGCTGTGAGAGGGGCAGCCACTTGACCGAAATTACGAATGAAACGCCGATAGAAATTAGCGAAACCGAGAAAGCGCTGCAACTCGACAGTGACTTAGGAACGGGCCAATCGCTGACAGCCTGGACCTTAGCGGGATCCATCTGAATGCCTTCAGCGGAAATAACAGAACCGAGAAATGTGACAGAGGAGACTGAAAGGCGCACTTCTCAGCCTTCACGTAGAGACAATTCTCTAAAAGGCGCTGGAGTACACGTCGAACGTGCTGAACATGAATCTCGAGTGACGGTGAAAAAAATCAGGATATGTCAAGGTAAACGAAAACAAAAATTCAGCATGTCTCTCAGTACATCATTAACTAATGCCTGAAAGACAGCTGGAGCATTAGCGAGACCGAACGGCAGAACAGGTATTCAAAATGCCCTAAGGAGTGTTAAACGCCGTTTTCACTCGTCCCTCTCTGATGCGTACGAGATGGTAAGCGTTACGAAGGTCCAACTTAGTAAAGAACCTGGCTCCCTGCAAAATCTCGAAGGCTGACGACATAAGGGAAGCGGATAACGATCTTAACCGTTATGTCATTCAGCCCTCGATAATCCACGCAGGGGCGCAGAGTACGTCTTTCTTCTTAACAAGAAACCCGCTCCGGCGGAGAGGAAAAGGCACCACGTATCGGGTCCGAGAGAAACAGACAGATAATCTCGAGAGCCTTACGTTCGGGAGCCGACAGAGAGTATAGTCTACCGAGGGGAGTGGTCCCCGGAAAGAGTCAATACAAAATCATACGACCGGTGAGGAGGAAGGGAGCTGGCTCTTGGACCGACTGAAGACGCAGATCATGATATTCCTCCGGCACTCCTGTCAAATCACAGTTTCTCTGAGTAGAGGGGACAGAAGCACAGAGGGATAGCAGACATTAAACACTTCACATGACAAGAAACGTTCCAGGATAGATAGAATTACTAACAATTAATAGAAGGATTATGACATACTAGCCAGGGATGACCCAAAACAACAGGTGTAAAAGGTGAACGAAAAATCAAAAAGGAAATGGTTCACTGTGGTTACCAGATACTGTGAGGGTTAAGGTAGTGTCTCACATCTGATACTGGGAGAAGACTACCATCTAAGGCGAACATGGGTGGGCTTCCCTAACTGTCTGAGAGGAATGTCATGTTTCCGAGCCCATGCTTCGTCCATAAAACAACCTCAGCCCTAGAGTCTATCAAGGCACTGCAGGGCAGCCGAACCGGTCCAGCGTAGATGGACCGACAAGGTAGTACAGGATCTTGATGGAGAGACCTGAGTAGTAGCGCTCACCAGTAGCCCTCCGCTTACTGATGAGCTCTGGCTTTTACTGGACATGACATGACAAAATGTCCAGCAGAACGCGAATAGAGGCAAAGGCGGTTGGTGATTCTCCGTTCCCTTCCTTAGTCGAGATGCGATACCTCCAGCTGCATGGGCTCAGTCTCTGAGCCGGTGGGAGGAGATGGTTGAGATGCGGAGAGGGAAACACCGTTAACGCGAGCTCTCTTCACGAGCTCGGTGACGAAGATCTACCCGTCGTTCTATGCGGATGGCGAGTGCAATCAAGAGTCCACGCTGGAAGGAACTCCCGGGAGAGAATCTCATCCTTAACCTCAGCGTGGAGTCCCTCCAGAAAACGAGCGAGCAAGCCGGCTCGTTCCAGTCACTGGATGCAGCAAGAGTGCGAAACTCTATAGAGTAATCCGTTATGGATCGATCACCTTGACATAGGGAGCCAGGGCCCTGGAAGCCTCCTTCCAAAAACTGAACGATCAAAAACCCGTATCATCTCCTCTTTAAAGTTCTGATAACGTTAGAACACTCAGCCCTTGCCTCAGATAGCTGTGCCCACTCCCGAGCCCGACAGTAAGGAGTGATATGACGTAAGCGATCCGAGCTTCTCTCTCTCTCTCTTGAGTATGTGTTGGGCTGGAGAGAGAACACAATATCACACTGGGTGAGAAAGGAGCGACACTCAGTGGGCTGCCCGAGTAACATGGTGGGTTATTAACCCTAGGTTCCGGAAACTCGGAAGACCAGGAGTAGCTGGTGGCACGAGACGAAGACTCTGAAACTGTCCTGAGAGATCGGAGACCTGAGCGGACAGGGTCTCAACGGATGACGAGCAGCAGACAATTCTGCTCGTGTCTGCCGAGCATTGCTCCTGGATCTCGACGGCAGTGTTGCGAGAATCCGTAGTCGCTGGGTCATTCTTGGTCGGATTCTTCTGTTATGCAGGTGAATGAGGACCCAAAAGCGACGTAATAGAAACAGAGTCTTTATTCCAGTATCAAACAACAATGATTCTCCTGGATATATCAAAGGTAAATCCAAACAGGAAACTGAAATCCTCTCGTCAGTAGAGAGGAACGACAGGAGACGCGACAACGACTGCAGGTCGCTTCAGGAAGGCACAGGCCGTAGCTGACATAGACACTGCTCACACGCAGCATCTGAAGAAGGCAAAAACACGACAGGGCGGAACAAGGCACAGGAAAGCAAACATCAAACAAGATCCGACAGGACAGAAGCGGAAACAGAGGGAGAAATAGGGACTCTAATCAGAGGGCAAAATAGGGGACAGGTGTGAAAGAGTAAATGAGGTCGTTAGGAGAATGAGAAACAGCTGGGAGCAGGAACGGGAACGATAGAGAGAGAGAGCGGGAGAGGGAGAGAGGGAGGAGGAGAGAGAGAGAGAGAAAGAGGGAAAGAACCTAATAAGACCAGCAGAGGGAAGCACAGGGACAAGACATGATGATCAAAGACAAAACATGACAGTTTGATGGAGTTGAGATCAGGGCTCTGTGCAGGCCAGTCAAGTTCTTCCAGACTGTTCTTTTTCTGTCATGCTGAAACAGGAAAGGGCCTTCCCCAAACTTTTGCCACAAAGTTGGAAACACAGAATAGTCTAGAATTTCATTGTATGCTGTAGTATTAAGATTTTCCTTCACTGGAACTAAGGGGCCTAGCCCAAACCACTTTGAAAGTCACGGAGCTCTTCAGTAAGGCCATTCTACTGCCGATGTTTGTCTATGGAGATTGCATGGCCTGTGCTCGATTTTTATACATCTGTCAGCAATAGCCAAATCCACTAATTTGAAGTGGTGTCCACATACTTTTGTATATATCGTGTATGTATGCATTAAATGTGAATGTCAAGTTTTTAATTTCCTTCGACATATCCCTTTATGGCCGTGGCTTTACCCACATTTCACATACCCCCCTAGAATCCAATTTAGGACGTTGTGGGTTTCGCGGGTTAGGGTTAGGGTTAGGGTTAGACATCAGAGTTCCATACAGCACTTTAAAGGTATTGACCTAATTTCATACCTCGACACGTTGGATACACATCCTTGTTCAACATAATTATTAACTGCCTGCCTATAAGTGTCTATAAGCCAGCTGAATCAGTTGGGGATTTTTTTTACTAGTCATGGAGTCAGACGTCATATTGCAGTCCTATTCAGAATGCATTGATAAGGCTTGCCTCCTCAGGGCCCAGGAGTATCCCACCTGTATGACAGTGGCCATGACGTACATTGGCCTGGCCTGGCCTGCCTGGTCATACTGGGCGACGACCTGAGTCGTCAATAAGGAGGCCTGTCTAATGGGCCTGAAAGCCCTGCAGCTAGAGGACGGAAGGTAAACACCTAGTCACTCTCCACTGCAGTTCATTTACCAGATGTACTAACAATGAGTTACTGTTACGTTCTTTGGTAGTGCCTTGAGCAAAGCACTAAACCATCTACACTTGTTACAGTGCCGCTGCACTACGGCTGACCCATTTGCTTCCAATCCCTCGGGGGAGTCGGGTTGTGAGCATAAAGACACGTTTCCGTTGTCTTTAGGTTGATGGACAATAAAGTATTATTTTCTTCTAATGTTAGTGTTTGGTACATTATAGTTTTTTGTGCTTTATGTGAAGGGAACCCTGTTTAACAATGTCAGCGTTGAGACCACTGTCAGAGATCACTGCGTCCTGATTTAACCAGTAAAACCCTTTGACACAGCAAACCTCGTCCTTACACGTACAAAAAAGGCCTTTAAATGTCTGCTTTCAGTTTCTATGCCATCCCAGAAGGAAGTGAAAAGGACATGAGGTTTGTGTACTGCGCAGCATGCATCTGCTACATGCTCGATGACTGGTCGGGCATGGACATCAAGAAGGCCATCGACTACATCAGGAGGAGTACGGTAGGTCCGTTGTTTTACTTTGTCTCTTTCATCAAGCAGCCTGCTGCACTGAGCCTCCTCAGTCTTTTCTACAAGAGTTCAGCCCTCAACCACTACTTGCTAGAGTGTAAAACTGGGGTTTAAACCAACATTGGTTTAACCCAGTGTTTATTTCTGTTGTAGTCAACACGTCATAGAGATAGACCTATATCAAGCATCCGTGTCAGTAGTGGACTTCATTTGAAGGTGCATTGGAATCAAAGGGCCGTCTTGTCAACTGCCTGACTTTTTACAGTCGAAGCCTTCAGAGAGAAACAGTTTACACAAGTCCTGAGTTTTATTACATTCTCACTTTATCCTCCCCTCCAAGTCACAAGGGGATGGTGAGACGGAGGTGATGAGACCAGCCACCATTGTATCCTGCTGGGCCTCATAATAGTGATTGTTTCCTCTGTGATATCCCCTGCCTTCCCATTACTGTAATCTAACAAAAAGCGGTATTCCTGTCTGGATGGCTGTAGTGGATTACATTGAGCTGTGTGTGTGGTTTGGGGCCATGCAGTTGGCTGCTGTGACGTGGAGACAGAGGCAGGCAAGAAGCCCATACAGCGCTGGTCCTAAGCTCTGGGGATTTTCTCAGACGCCTTTAAATTGAGGATATGATCCAGACGGGAGGGAAGGCCTCTAATCCTCTTGCTGCCAAATTTGGTGGGCTTTTAACCTCTGGGGCGGGGCACTACAGTAAACATTACTACTTTCAACATTGTTACGTCCTCATTGTTATTGTCGCCAAAGCTGGTCTGCCTCATCAAGCGTGTGTATGAAGTGTGGTTTAGTATAGTTAGCAAGCAGCACTGTGGACACGTGGCCGTGGATTGCTCCATGTGGGCAGTGATTGAGCAGCTTGTGTCCTGATCTCGCCTTTCCTCATAGATCACATATGTCACCCCATCTTCAAGTTATTATACCGTTTCAGTGATGGGTATCTATCCCTCACATGGTCCTATGTTTGCCTAATAATCTGAATGTTGTTTTTGCTTCCTCAGTCATATGACAATGGCATTGGCCAGGGGGCTGGATTGGAATCGCATGTTGAGTATGGCAGGCGGCACCCGGGATTGATTGATATTATGGGTCTAGAGCGGGATTAGCCATTAGCCCAAAACCTTACTAGAACAAATATCCTCTTAATTCCTTCCAATTAAGCCCTATTATTCTAGGGAATCCCCCGGGGTTAGCTAAGCTACTGCACAGAGATATGTGTGTAATGAAACCATGCGACGTTACACAAAGCATTTATATTCAAGTTAAGAAAAAATGTGGAAATTAGAACCTTCATTTAACCCTGGGGGGGGCCTTGATTATTCATATTATCTCAAATAGGTAGGTACATACTCCTAACTATCTGCCGAGTGCAAGGTTCTCCCTCATTGTTAGCGGCCGCCACACAGAGCTGCTACCGTGGCAGATTTATACGCCGCCTCCGCATCTTCCCCCACAAGTACACCTCCGCAGTTGGGAAGTGATCCAAAAGCTCTGATGCTAATGTTGTGACAGTTGAAAAGGGAAACTGGTGATTGATAGTGGTGCTGTGCCGGCGGCTGATAACCCCTGTCATTAAGCGGTCTTTCTGTCTTGTCTGTCAGGTGGGTCCACATTCTGTGCCGTCGCCGCCCTGTGTCTGATGGGCAAATTAGAGGAGATGTTCAGCGAGAGTGAGCTGAACAGGATACGCCGCTGGTGCATCAAGAGACAGCAGAACGTGCTACTCCTTCTGGGTGGGCACCACACTCGAGGTAACGGGAACTGGGCTGGAACCTCCGCAGATATATCAGCGTACACTCACTATATGGTTCATTAATGCTGCTTTATTAGCGAAAGGTCCAGTAAATGAATCACATATGTTCGTAGTATGCATTGACTTTCACTTAGCAGGCCGTACTTCCCCTATGTTAAAATGTTTTACTTGAGTGATACAGCACAATGGGTACCAGTGGTGTTATGGATGGTCCACCCTCCAATAACGGGGTTGGAGGGCGGAAAGAGCTCCGTGAAAAGAGTGTGACCGCGGCTCAACGTGTTTGCTGGTCTGTAACCCACTGACAACGCCCCCGGTTAGAGGGAAATAAACAGGCCAAAAGTTAACTCATACTGGAGCTTTATTCACACACAGGAAAACTAAGGTACATGGTTGGTTCTGTAATAGAGAAATGAAACAAATAATGAGTATACACATGGAATGCAATGAATAAAGCAGGATGAATGTACAGTATGCATATCAATGGGCTACAGCAGTGAATAGAAATGGAACCGAACTGCAAAAGCACAAGGTAAGGACTAAGGTAAAAGCATGTATTACACAGGACTAATGTTACACAGGAGTAATGAATAGCAATGGCTGCTAACAGTAATAAATGACAGCAGTGCAAGAAAGGACTGTATTTACTTGACATTAAGTTACCTAAAGCAGAGTTACTTGTAAAGGAGACAGCATAAATGCATAACATAGTAGTTGCTATATTATGACTAATGATAGACACAAACAATGGCAAGTTAAACAACAACAACTTACTTTGTATACACATCCCATGAAAATATCAGCAGTTGTCACAAAGTGCTTATGTTACCGGCCTCAGTTTAACCCTTGTGTCATCTCAACATTCTGTATACTCCCCTTGTCCTAAGGGTAAAAAATGACCCGCCTTCACTAAACCCCTAAAATAAAGCAGCTTATTTGAATTTTAAACCCCAAATCTATTTTGCATGAAGAAACAACCTGTCATCCATCACAAACTTTGTGAATATCTGGGTTTTCCCTCTTCACAATGCAGAAAGACTGCATTTAATCAGTGGACAACATTCGTTTTTTTATTACAACACACCTGTCATAATTGTTATCTTTACTAAAGTAGAGGTTTATTATTATTATTATTGCTAAAGGTACTGCATAGGTGTAAAACATTTTTTTTGCAAGAGATAACACTTGTATATCGTAAGAAAGTAGCAGAAATGTGCAGAAAGTAGTTTTGAATGCATTTTATTGAAGGGAAACAATAATGGTCATGACATTTTTTGGCAACATAGTGATATATTCTTATATACTGTACAATGAGGAATTCAACTACAAAATGCTAGTCTTCTCCCATTTTTTAAACCATTGCCCATGTAGGACAGTATGCAGGTGTGTTTGTATGGACTTTGCAGATGTATTTCTCACATGTGCAGCACATAGTATTTCTTTTACAGTCCTTCTTTGGGGGGCAGAATTGGAATCTCCTCCTCTTGCCTGCCCCAGTTGCAGCCGCAAGTGGATCAGGATGAGATTCAGCCCCCTGAACAACTTTCACAAGCGCTGCAGAGGCTGCTGTACGGGGGAGGCGCTCCTTTCTTTGAATGTGTGGGGTTACAAGTGCCTTTACCAGCTGCTCCAGGAACACCCTCCTCTTGTTCCACTTATCAGGCATCCAGGTAGGGTTGATCTTGTTCCATATCACGAAGGCATTGTATGAGGACACATCAATGATATTATGGAAGATGACCAGGGGCCAGTGGGCAGTCATCCTTCTGCAGCTGTAAGTTCCAATCACCTTGTCCAGGTTTTCCACACCTCCTTTGTTGTGGTTGCAGTCCAGGATGATGGCTGGCTTCCTGTTCACGATCACTGATCTCAGCCGTTTTGTGCAGTGTGCTCAGGAGGACCACATTCTTCTTCGTCTTTGGGAGTTAAGAAACTATAGTGGTGGTGGGGGTGAAGGCAAACTTGGATGAGAAGGACTCTCTCCCCCTTGTTGCGAGGAGTGCAGGGGGGAGCTCAGGCTTGTTCTTTCTAACTGTGCCAACCATGGTGATCTTCCTCTTTAGGAGCTGCTGGCTGAGTTCAATCAGTAGCATACATAATCTCAATTTCTCGTGTGTGTTTCACTTGTTGGGGTCACTATATGAAAGGTCATCAAATTTCAATTTGAAAAAATATCATTTAGGGAGTTTTCTCTGCTGTTAAACATAGTGGCGGGTCATTTTTTACCCTTAAGACAACACAAGGGCTATTATGTCATGGCTTTAGAAGCTTCTGATGGGCTAATTGACATCATTCGAGTCAATTGGAGGTGTACCTGTGGATGTATTTCAAGGCCTACCTTCTAACTCAGTGCATCTTTGCTTGACATCATGGGAAAATCAAAAGACTGGTTCATCCTTGGGAGCAATTTCCAAATGCCTGAAGGTACCACGTTCATCTGTACAAACAATAGTATGCAAGTATAAACACCATGGGACCACGCAGCCGCCATACCGCTCAGGAAGGAGACGCGTTCTGTCTCCTAGAGATGAACGTACTTTGGTGCAAAAAGTGCAAATCAATCCAAGAACAACAGGAAAGGACCTTGTGAAGATGCTGGAGGAAACGGGTACAAAGGTATCTATATACACAAAAGCTCTGGCGAAGGCCGTGTGGCCGATACGTAAGCTTATTAAATATCGGTGATACTATCAAGAGCAGTGTGCGGTTTCCTTTTTCATTCATCTATATCCACTGTAAAATGAGTCCTATATCGACATAACCTGAAAGGCCGCTCAGCAAGGAAGAAGCCACTGCTCCAAAACCGACATTTACAAAAACTGACTACGGTTTTAAAACTGCACATGGGGACAAAGATCGTACTTTTTGGAGAAATGTCCTCTGGTCTGATGAAACAAAAAAGTAGAACTGTTTGGCCATAATGACCATCGTTATGTTTGGAGGAAAAAGGGGGATGCTTGCAAGCCGAAGAACACCATCCCAACCGTGAAGCACGGGGGTGGCAGCGTGCTTTGCTGCAGGAGGGAGTGGTGTACTTCACAAAATAGATGGCATATGGTGAGGGAAAATTATGTGGATATATTGAAGCAACATCTCAAGACATCAGTCAGGAAGTTAAAGCTTGGTCGCAAATGGGTCTTCCAAATGAACAATGACCCCAAGTATACTTCCAAAGTTGTGGCAAAATGGCTTAAGGACAACAAAGTCAAGGTATTGGAGTGGCCATCACAAAGTCCTGACCTCAATCCCATTGAAAATTTGTGGGCAGAACTGAAAAAGCGTGTGCAAGCAAGGAGGCCTACAAACCTGACTCAGTTACACCAGCTCTGTCAGGAGGAATGGGCCAAAATTCACTCAACTTATTGTGGGAAGCTTGTGGAAGGCTGCCTGAAACGTTTGACCCCAGTTAAACAATTTTAAGGCAATGCTACTAAATACTAGTTGAGTGTATGTAAACTTTTGACCCACTGGGAATGTGATATTAAGAAATAAAACCTGAAATAAATCATTCTCTCTACTATTATTCTGACATTTCACATTCTTAAAATAAAGTGGTGATCCTAACTGACCTAAGACAGGGAATTTTTCTAGGATTAAATGTCAGGAATTGTGAAAAACTGAGTTTAAATGTATTTGGCTAAGGTGTACGTAAACTTCCGACTTCAACTGTATACAGTACTAGTCAAAAGTTTGGACACCTACTCATTCCAGGGTTTTAATTTATTTGTACTATTTTCTACATTGTATAATAATAGTGAAGACATCAACACTATGAAATAACACGTGGAATCATATAATAACCAAAAAATCCAAATGTATTTTATATTTAAGATTCTTCAAAGTAACCACCCTTTTTCTTGATGACAGCTTTGCACACTCTTGGCATTCGCTCAACCAGCTTCATGAGGTAGTCACCTGGAATGCATTTCAATTAACTTATTAAAAGTACATTTGTGCCAATCAGTTGTGTTGTGGGTAGGGATGGTATACAGAAGATTGCCCTATTTGGTCATAGACCAAGTCCAATTTATGGCAAGAACAGCTCAAATAAGAAAAGAGAAACAACAGTCCATCATTACTTGAAGACATGAAGGTCACTCAATCCGGAAAATGTCAAGAACTTTGAAAGTTTCTTCAAGTGCAGTCGCTAAAACCATCAAGCACTATGATGAAACTGGCTCTCATGAGGACCGCCACAGGAAAGGAAGACCCAGGGTTACCTCTGCTGCAGAAAAACCAATGAATGAGTAGGTGTCCAAACTTTTGACTGGTACTGTATATATAGACAAAAATAACTTAATGTTTTTCTATATACCGCCACCAATATAGATAACTGACAACAATACATTCAGCTTTAAGATAGTAGTACCTCCGTAAAATCGTCTCTCTCTCATGCACCCGCACTGTCTGCACTGAAAGTCCATGTTCCAGACTGTGCGTGCGCAGGCAGTTGACCAGCTCGTCAGCACAATTTTTCACAAAACCATTAACATGTCAAACGAACTCAGAAATCCTTAACAACTGGATTCTTTATAAAATCTCCTAGACAAAATCCAGTACAAGTAAGCTGCTCAGTAAACATAGTCACTGTGACTTGTAAATAGTTTTTACCTCAGCTAGCATCAAGCTAACATATACTCTCACTCACTGTAAATCACGTTCTTCTCTCACTCAGTTCGACACAAAAACAACACAAAACCTTTCCTAACGTGATAATACCTTGACAAAGTTGTTAAATAGCATGTTATTACATATTCTTTTGATGTTTTGGAAGTTCTGTTACACACCTGTAATAGTAAAAAGAACAGACACAAGTTTACGTCTGCAAAGTTCTGCCACTTTCTTTATTCTGAAGAATGTGCAACAGCGTCATCTATTGGCCTGATGGACTACTAATGCTAAAGCATGTAGAATATACAATTTAGATTAAGACAAATACATAAACAAATTGGTTTAAAAAATATAATAATTACAAAGGGGTGTCCTTTTTTAGTGACTTTGTTTTCAACCCATTACACTTATACAGAAGCCCAACCTAAAACCCCAAAGATCAAGCAATTCAAATGTAGTAGCACAATAGCTAGAAAAAAACTCCCTAGAAAGGCAGGAACCTAGGAAGAAACCTAGAGCGGAACCAAGCTCTGAGGGGTGACCAATCCTTTTCTGGCTGTGCCAGGTGGAGATTATAAGGCTACATGGCCATAAAGGCCAGATCGTTCTACAAAAATATTCAAGTGTTCATAGACGACCAGCAGGGTCAAGCAATATCACAGTGGTTATAGGTCAGCACCTCAGGAGTAAATGTAAGTTGGCTTTTCATAGCCAAACATTCAGAGGTCGAGACAGCAGGTATGAGAGGGAGGGAGATGAAGACAGCGAAAAAGCAGGTCAGGGACAAGGTAGCACGTCCTGTGAACAGGTCAGAGAATGCGTGATTAGTGCGTTAACAGAGTGGACAGCCTTATTGGCTGAAGCTGTGAGTGATCGATAACTCTCACGTGAGGGGGAGAACTAGACCACGCGGCGCCAGCCAGACATAAACAAACATACACTCTGGAAAATGTCCTACAGCGCCTTCGGCAGGGAAATTCATAACATTGTGCATTTAATGGGACTGGGTGGCATGATCTTACGGTCTAGGAGGTCTTACTAAAGGGGTTTGTAATCGAGATGGTAACCTTTGCTGCCTGACCACTCATGTTTAGCCAACTGCACAGCGGTCACTGTGCAATGGAGATTATAGAACCGGAGAATATACAGGAGTCTTGAGAATTGATCCCTAGATACACAAGTGGATATTGATAGCGTTATATGAACGAACGCTTCCAGACTGTCCATTGTAAATGGTCTTTCGAAGTCCATGTGTTAGTGTAATGGTTACTTACCACCTGTGCATCTGAATATTGCGGGTTTGCCTCAGAGAACACATTTTGACATATTTTTTTGTTTATACTTTTGACAGCCCCCTCACAACACACACTTATTTTCATTTATTAGGTGGTTCTTAAAATAGCCTTAGGGTTCGTGGAGCAGTAGGCAAGTGGCATTGAGTGTTGTGTGTAGCTCCTGTGTAGTTCAGTCGGTAGATCATGGCACTTGCAAAGCCAGGGTTGTGGGTTTGATTCCCATGGGGGACCAGTATGTAAATGTATGCCCTCACTACTGTAAGTTGCTCTGTAGAAGAGTGACTGCAAAATGACCCCAAAACATGTTACTACTGCATGTGTCTTGCGAGAACAGAGGAGAGATCAGACTCTCAAGGATGAGGTTGTTGCTCTCATCTGTGAGATGCATGCCATCCCTATGGTACTGCTTGATGGCAGGGTGGTGGATTGTGGGCATGTGCCTGTCATGGAGAAATGCAAACAGCAGCTGGTTGACAGAGCGCTGGGCACTCTCTATGTGCTTGTTGATGTCCTCACTGGAACATCCAACTCCTCTGCTGTGTGATGTCAGAGAAGACCACTGTTGTCCTGGGGAACATTTGGATGACTACCTCCAAATCAGCGTGCATCTGACGCACCAGGGCTGTCCACTTTTGTGTGTCTACTGAGGTTTGGGCCAAATCGAGTAATAGCCATGGCCCGGTTTCCTGATAGCGATGAAACTTAAGCTTACAAAGGTTTTTAACGATGCATCATTTCTATGACGGCTGAAGAATTCACATGCGTTTCCCAAAACACCACGTAGGGAGAACTTTAAATAAGTGCTTCGTTAGAGCATGTGTCGATACTGATGGGATCGAAAGAAAGGCAGGGCTGGTCTCGGGTCAGCGTTCTCCATTCAAATCTTACCTTAACATTAGATACTGACGACAGATCAGCTCCTAGAGAGAAATGATCACCTATGGCTGCAAATATTGAGGCGGCTTATTCTAATGCTTAGGCTATGTACTAAATCGAATATTGGACACATCATAGCGCACCTATGTCATGTTAGGCCTACACATCATGAAATTGAGGCAAAAATGAGATGGTAGCCTGCAATTAGCAAAATAGAACTCAATTGATTGAACATGAAATTGATTTCAATATGACTGAAATATATAGGCCTATGTAGGCTACTGTATTTATATTTTAATGCAGTCATCTCGGTTTTCATTTGAAGCATATTTAGTATTGTAGTCAACTTTGTTCTGAATTTATCGGCGGTCACAGATGAAGATCAGCAACTTGATTCTATGTTTAGCTGAGATCTTCTGTGAATAAAGGGCAAAAAAGCATTTAACGACCCAGTTAGCATTCTACAAGTGGTCTGAGGCAGTCGGTAAATGACAAGTGTTTTCAAGTGTAACTGTAGTGACGATGGTTTTGGGAAACAGCTCAGAGATTTAACGATGCGCCTATGAATGTTCTGACGATGAACTTTGCCTTAAGATCAGTGCTCAACTTGGGCCGGAGCTGTCCAGAGAGCCCTGTCCGGAGAGCCCACTTCAAATTTTCAAGGAACTGCATACCGGCTCCTCTATAAAACAAAGTGACCTATTATCAGCCCGGATTCACACAGTGTCGAAAAAAGGTTGATCAAAGCGGAATGAAGGCGGGATTTGCATTCATAGGCTGTTTGAGAAGGTTTGAATCCTAAGCATCCTGCATACACATTGTTTGAAGTACAATAGACCAACATAGCTGTAGTAGATCAAAAGCTGTGCGCTGGAAAACCTTGGTAGAGCATGGGTAATGTAGGCATTGTGGTGCTCTTGAATTTTTGGTTTCAGACCAATCCCTACTTCTCACTTAAAATGTTTATTTTTATTTTTATTTTATTTAGTAAGAGCTCTGTAGAGCGCTGGTGTGCTCTAGCTCTAAGGTGTCACAGTGATTTCCCCCCCCCCCCCCCCCTGGCCTAATTCTAACCTCTCCTATTTTCAGCCCTAGACGTCTTTCGGTATACTAATTTTGAGAAGAACCTGGAACTACATCCTGTACACTCAGGACCATTTGGTGGGCAGCTTCGCTAAATGACCAGACAGTCATCCAGGTAAGGTTACTCTGACTCTGTACAGGTGTAGATGGGGTGGGAGGGAGTGTTGGCCTTTGTCAATGGAAAACGCCCAGTAAGCCAATAGCCAGAGGGCAGGGATGTCTAATTTATGAGGTCACAGGGGAAGGAACAGGCCTTACATTAAAGGAACTGTTTGGTTGAATTGGTTCTCAGATCATTTAGATGGAGGGGAATGAGAATAAAGAAGGAACAATATGAGAGAACTATCACACAAAAGTATTGTTAGAGTTCATGCAGTGAAGTGTAACAGTTGTTTAAAAATTATTTTGTGTAATATTTCATTGCTAGTTTTTATTTTGACAATCTTTAGATGGGTTGCAGTTAAAAGAATGTATGTCATCATGGAAGACATACACTGAATGTACAAAACATTATGAACGACTGTTCATTCCATGACAGGCTGACCGGGTGAAAGCTATGATCCCTTATTGATGTCACTTGTGTTAAATCCACTTCAATTAGTGTCGATGAAGGAGAGGCGACAGGAAGGATTTTTAAGCCCTGAGACATGGACTGTGTGTGTGTGTGTGCCGTTCAGAGGGTGAATGGGCAAGACAAAAGATTTAAGTGGCTTTGAACAGGGTGTGGTAGTAGGTGCCAGGTGCACCGGTTTGTGTCAAGAACTGCAACGCTGCTGAGTTTTTCATACTCAACAGTTTCCTGTGTGTTTCAAGAATGGTCCACCACCCAAAGGACATCCAGTCAATTTGACACAACATGGGCCAGCATCCATATGGAACACTTTTGACAATTTGTAGAGTCCATGCCTACAACAAATTGGGGGAGGGGAGGTGCGCGCAAGTCAATATTAGGAAGGTGTTCTTAATCTTTTGTACAGCAATCCTGCAAGAAAATTCCACATGACCTTGAGTCATAATTCGTGTTGAAATGACTTTTTAATGGATTTTAATGTCCGCTTCCAATCTGTCTTTTCATTATAATTCAATGATGGTACGTTCACTATGCCTGGAAGGCTTTTAGTGGGGTCCCATGGAAGATGGACAGTTTAAAGGGGTCATGGTGCATTATTTATGGTCCCTTAAAGGGCCAGTAAAACAATGCATCCATTGACTGTTATTACTCACAAAGACAATTGAGGTAGTATCATGTACTTACTATCATGTACTTACTGCATGTACTGTTGTCGTGTCTTTGTCTATGCCAGATTAATTGCTATGACATGCTATTCTATAAAATAATTTCTCCGTAATTAATATTACCTGATTGAACTAATCATGTAAATATAATTAACTAGAGKGGGACACCACAAAATAATATTTATAGAGCTGTTTATCTTCCGAAATAAACTCTTAAAGATTTAGTAATATTTTACATCCATAGCAGTCACATTAATCGTCATTTATTCAGTCTCATCTGAAGTGGTAAATCCTTGGTTATCTGCAAGAATCCTGGCTAACAAGTTGAATCAGCAATACAAAATTGGGTTTAATTATTTATTTACTAAATCCTAACTAATTACACAGAATCACACATACACAATTAATCATAACTTGATCACAAATTGCGTATAAAAAAACGTCTTGCGGGCGGAATAGATATGACAGCTGTTACACAAAGGGAAGGGGCTGATTTTAGTGAAAGAGCGCGGGAGACTGGAAAAGGCGAGAGCTGTACATCGTAATAAGTATCTTATGCTTCTAAATTACCGCCCATATGGAAATAGGAAATGAATAAATATTTACTCTGAGCTGCGCTTCAGTAGGTTGGTGGTAGATGGAAAGACCGTCTTGCCAAACGAGTCTCTGTCTTTGAAGAATGTCTCTGGTGGTCACTGGATACGTTGTGAGTAACGTCGATGTGTAGTCAGACGGGATACTCTGATGTCCTTCCTAACCTGCGTTTGTAGCAGCTGTTCTAACTCAACGGCTAGGAGGTATCACTTCTGTAGTGAATAGAGTTCAATAGTTCATACCATTTGGAAACCAAAGTCATGCTGATTGTTGGCTTAGTTCTGTGTGTATTATCTGAACATTCTGACAATCGGACGTCATCCGATGTACCCGGAACAGAAGTTATATTTTTGTCAATGGCTTTTATAGTGGAGGGAGAGGGGTGTGTCTGAAAAGTTTATAACCCATGTCTCTTCACAGGGGCGGCCCCTGGTTGAGCAGAAGCCAAACTTATGAAAACCAAATTCTCATTTGAAGCTAAAATTACATTCATTCTCTTCATCAAATAATTTCATATTCAAACATTTGAATTAAACAACAATTCATGTGAATCCGATACCTCTGACATTTAGACTTTCACAGTCAGAGTTAGGTCTTATCATTGATGAGAATGTTGTCAGAGGGCAACGAAGTGACATAATATACCTTAGTCACCGCATATGTTCAGTTTTGGTCGGATACCAGAATATAGTTCATTCCCCCCCAACTTCTGATGTTCCCAGAATCTCTATGTTAACCAATGGGTTTTCTTATGTCACATCAGTTATAGTAGGGAGAGGGAAAAAGGAGGAAAGAGGTATTTATGACTGTCATAATCCTACCCCCAGGCCAACGTCATGACAGTCCCCCCATGTTGGGTTCAAACTTGCGATTAACCTGCATGTTGCAAACCAACATACAAATGACCGTGGGTTGTCCTGGTTGTGGACCATCGTTGTGGTCCCCATCTGGTGGTCGACCCGGGTAGGGTGTCTGCAAATGAAGAAGTCTGCTCCATGGCTGGACAGCAGATGTCCAGTTGGTGATCGCTGTTGCAGTCCCCCCTCTGGTGTGGTCGACCCGGGTAGGGTGTCTGCAAATGAAGAAGTCTGCTCCATGGCTGGACAGCAGATGTCCAGTTGGTGATCGCTGTTGCAGTCCCCCCTCTGGTGTGGTCGACCCGGGTAGGGTGTCTGCAAATGAAGAAGTCTGCTCCATGGCTGGGCAGCGGAGGTCCGGATTGGGATCGCCGTTCCGGACCCGTAGTCTGGTCGTCCAGACTGGAAGATCTGGGCAGTAACTTAGGCAGATGTTAACAACGCACACACACTCATGAAATATATCATTACATTTCCTCCCAAATGAGCGGCGTTGTGGCACTAACTGATGGTTGTATGGGGAAGTTGTTTATGGCTCTATCACATTCTACATGCCGAAGAAAATGAAACAAAATGAATGAAAGCATAAACAAAACAAAATATAGTTATGCCACCTTAACCATCTAATTGGACTGTATTCTATCTACGTCCATGGTCTTGGCAAAATGACCCTATCATGGCATTGTCTAATGTCATATCTAGGGCTCTTCTAATTTGCGGGGTGTTGGTTAGGGTACTATCCTAAGTTGATAACTATATGATACGTCTACAGCTGTAAGGCACTAGTTTTGGGCAGTCTACAGGGATGACCTATGGACTTCTGAGAAGAAAACTGGTGAGTGCTGTAGCTGTAGAGTTAAAGGCCTCAAAATAAATGTTCAACTTTACTAAGGCTGGTATTTTGCTCGGACCCTTAAGTGATCCTAGCATAAATCCTAATTGGATGGTCCGTTGTACATGTGCGTTTATGCGTACGCAAGCACACATGTCAAGGGAAGGAAACCAAGTATCCTGGCAGATTACAACTTGTTCAGAATGAGTCTGACGTAGTCAGGTAATTTTCAGGTCAATGCCTGGAGGTCAGTCAGAATTGGTGTCGAGGGAGTCTGTAGTGGTTTTACTACCAGTCACTGTCTTCCACTATTGTAGTGGCAGTAGGTATGAAGAAATATACTTCATAGCTATGTTATCCACGGAGGAGKTAACCTCATGACGGAAGTACTGTAAGTATTAGACCAGTCGTACGTGGTGTGATCGTGGTTCCTGACTTCTAATAACTTTTCTCCTGAACGGAGGGTTCTATTTATTAGTGGCGTGTGTAACCATTGGAAGAGTGCAATGGAGATTCCCTTCCCCGTGTTGCACTCTGAGTGACTRCTATGTTGCTATTATCAATAGCAATTTAACTTGTGAGGTTACTAATCCTCCTACTGAGTGTTGCTGGGCTGACTGTGGTATTGGTACTGGTACTCAAGGGGTCCAGTCGTCCTACCGATTTATTCTGAAATGTTATCCTACAGGAATACATGATTAGAGCATTTTTACTAGTTGTCTTGTAGTGACTACTACACATGGCAAGGAATGATTATTGTTGCCATTTGTTTTGGAGGTGGACAAGTCCACTGGACTTCCTTTACGYCCAGTGTGGTACACCTCAGTAATATCTTAGATGTGTTCTAAGATAATCCCCGTCTAGGGGCCTGTCTGCTCCTCACTGTTCTCAAATGGGAGTTTACAACTAGATTTGATTTATGCTCTGGCGGCCTTGTACGGTGTTGTCCGTAGTCTCGACCCCCCCCCACCGGCCTCGATAAGGCTCATCATGGGTCTGGGCTACTATTTCCCCCCTTTGTGTCTCGGGACCCCCCCACCAGCATGTGGTGTTGGTATCCGAGGCGCAAACGAAAGGTTCGGACCCTATGTACGAGTTGTCAGTGGCCGCGTTATGAGAATGGCTGTAACCTTTCAACCAAATCTCCTGGTGTTTGTGCTTCAACACCCTCAGTGGCTGTCGAGGTCTGTCAGTCACCACCGRYWCCGCGTGTGGCAWCCTCTTCAGTYCCTGCGAACTGAGACGAGGATATCGGTCTGTGATATCGCAAAGTGTTTCACCAGTGGGAGTCATCGGGTCAGTTGCTGGACTGACGCCATTAGTGTCATTGTAAGGGTTGACAGTCCCCCACAAAGCGGAAGGTGTGTCATCGGAAGCAGAGTATACTCTGCGCATCAATGTTTTTCTTGCTGAGACGGCCGCAGTGCTTGCGGAAGTGTCCGAAGGGCAAGAGAAGTTCATCTCAACTACCGTATTGCATGACTGCAAGGAGGAGGGAAGTAGCTCATTCACAGAGACAGCTGGCTCGAAAACATGAAAAGAATTGTCAAACAGATTGGCTGATGGAATGTGTTGAGATATCGTAATATCTCCTTGGATCGGATTCTGCACCAAGTGTTTTTTAAACGTCTTTTTCCCAAGGGGTGCTTTCGACAGATACCCCTCGTAAATGACTGCGTTGCAGCTAGCGTTAGGGAAAGACAGTGTGGTCGGTGGAGAAGGCACGGTAGCCTGTGACCATACCTGGTTGGTTTTCCAATCCATCAATGGGAGTAACCGATCCATCAAGTCTGCTCCAAGTAGCAGGGGTACAGTTTCGAGGCTAGTAACATACACAGGGTGGACGAGCGATACGTCCTTGAAGTGTAGTTTCAGCATGACTCTCAATGTGAGAGGCGAGGTAGTCTGAGTGACCCCTCGAAGTGTAGTATCGCATCGTTCCACTTTTAACCAACGTTTAGTTGGCTTCAAAGCCCTTTTAAAAAAAAAAAAAAGGAAGGAGAATGTCTGGGTCGTCGCAGACTTGGAAGATTGGGCAGTAAATTAGGTCAGATGTTACCACGCACACACACATCATGAAAATATATCATTAAACATTTCCTCCAAATGTAAGCGGTACGTTGTGTGGCAATCTAACTATGTTTTGCTATTGGGGTAATGTTTGCGTTTTTGGCTCTTTATCACTTCTACATGCTGAAGAAAATGTAACTTACAAAATTGAATAGAAAGCATAAACAAAACAAAATATGTTTTATGTCCACCTTTTAACCCATCTACATTGGGACTGTTCATCTCTACTTCTATACGTCCATGCCGTTGGTCTCGGCAAAATTGTTACGCCTGATTCAGATGATTTTGTGGCTTTAATGTCATATCTAGCGGCTTTTTAATTGCGGGTTGTGGTTGTGCGTCATATTCTGATTATCTTCTGATTAACTAATACTTGATGGTACGTTACTTATACGCTTGTTAAGGCTATCGTTTTGGGCAGCTCGTTCCTTTCTTTTACTTCTCTATTTGCCGGATGACAGTACTGGACTTCCGTGTAGAGGTGAAAACTGGTGTAGTTTCGCTGTAGGCTGTTAGAGTTAAACGGCTCAATAATGAATGTTAAACTTATATTATGGTGGGTATTTTTGCTCGGCTCCCATAGCTTCTTGAGGATAGCGGGTGCCATTAAAGCTAGTTTTTCACTTAGTGGAAATCATAGCGTGCGAATTTTCATACTCTCGTTGCTTATTCATCTCAGATATATAGATATGCAAATACTTATTAGTAGATTTTGTTTGTGAAATATGATAAAAACACTGAAGTTGTCTAAAACTGTTTGAATCATATTTGTATTGTTACACAAACGTTGATTATTGCTTAGTTCCATATCTGAGTGCTAACCATTTTTTATTGTTAAGGTTTCGGGGCTATGTTCATTGAGTCTATCATAGTGTGTCGCAAAAGCATATTAATTTTCCTAATCACTAATCCACGCAGTTTCTAGTCCTGCTGTCCCTGGATTGTCGCCATTAGTTTATGTTTGTTAAAAGGTTAAGGTTTTTCATTAGGTAAAAAAAGAGAAGAATTAGGACGGCCGGAAGTTGGAGGACGTCGTGTGTTTGTTTGAGAGTTGAGCAAGCACTTGAAAAGTACGTGAGTTTGTTGATATCCTGTTCATGAAAACAGATTGGACCGTCTTCAATTTGATCGATTATTAACGTCTTACAAATCACCTAAGTTGTTCATTACAAAAAGTACTTCTTGAATGTTTGGCAAAGTTGTAGAGTATTTTTTAGATATTTTTGTTTGTGAATTTTGCGGCAGAATTGAAGACTGTTTCCTGGTACAACGCGCCAAATAAATGGACAATTGTGGATATATCTGGAGTCCGGATAATTAATCGAACTACAAGGTGAGCCGTCTGGTGATGTTTATGGACCAGTATTGGGAGTGCCAACAAAAGAATCTCGTCAAGGTATGCATGTTTTTATATTTTATTTCTTGCGTTTTGAAAGTAGCGCCGGCATGGTTGACAATTGTCAACGGCAACGAGAGTGTAGCCATTTGCACTCGGATCATCAGATAAGATAGGATGCATCTTATTCTTGCTCCGAATAGCCTTTTGTTTGAATTTCTGACACTTGATTGGCTGGATCTTACAACGAGTGTCTTTAATTTTGGTATCTTATATGTGTATTTAATAAAGTTTGATTGGTTATAGAGATCTTTTTTTCTTAATCTGGCGCTCTACATTTTAACTAGGCTGTTGGGACGCAAGGGCCGTCCGCAGATTCCTAGCAGAGGTTAAGTGATCCTAGCATAAATCTAATTGGATGTTCGTTGTACATGTGGGTTTATTGCGTACGCAAGCACATGTCAAGGGAAGGAAACGAAGTATCCGGCAGATTACAACTTGTTCAGAATGAGTCTGACGTAGTCAGGTAATTTTTAGGTCAATGCCTGGAGGTCAGTCAGAATTGGTGTCGAGGGAGTCTGTAAGTGGTTTTACTACAGTCACTGTCTTCCACTTGTTAGTGGCAGTAGGTATGAAGAATATACTTCATAGCTTTATGTTATCCACGGAGGAGCTATAACTCTTATCATGAGGAGACTGTAGTATTAGACCAGTGCGTACGTGGTGTGATCGTGGTTCCTGACTTCTAATAACTTTTCTCCTGACGGAGGGTTCTATTTATTAGTGGCGTGTGTAAACCATTGGAAGAGTGCAATGGAGATTCCCTTCCCCGCGTGTGCACTCTGAGTGACTCCTATGTTGCTATTTTCAATAGCAATTTAACTTTGTGAGGTTACTAATCCTCTCACTGGTGTTGCTCTGGCTGACTGTGGTATTGGTACTGGTACTCAGGGGTCCAGTCGTCTCCTACGATTACCGATTTATTCTGAAATGTTATCCTACAGGAATACATGATTAGAGCATTTTACTAGTTGTCTTGTAGTGATACTAACACATGGCAAGGAATGATTATTGTTGCCATTGTTTTGGAGGTGGACAAGTCCACTGGACTTCCTTTACGACCAGTGTGGTACACTCAGTACTATCTTGTAAGATGTGTTCTAAGAATCCCGTCTAAGGGGGCCTGTCTGCTCCTCACTGTTCTCAAAGGGGAGTTTACAACTAGATTTTGGTTTATGCTCGGTGTGCGCGCTGTGTGGCGTTTGTACGTGCCTGGTTGCTTCCGCTAGTGCTCATTTCGACTCGCTTTTTCCCAGCCTTCATTAGCTTTTTTCTTTGTTTTTTTTGTTCTCTTTTTCTTTTTGTTTTTTTTGTGCCTTTTTCTGTTCTGGTTTTTTCTCCTCCTTTCTGTCCTTCTTTTTTCTGTTTTTCTTTCTTCGCTTGGCGGCCCTTGATGAAGGTTCAATATTCATGGGTCTGGGGCTTCATCTAAGTTCCTCTCCGCCCCCCTTTTTGTGTCTCGGGGACCCTTGCTTTCTTCTCCCCATTTCACTTAGCCATTGGGTGGCTGTTTGGGTCTTCGATTCGCGCAAACTGAAAAGGTTCTTGTACCTCTGTATCGATGTGGTTTTAGTGGCGTCTGTTTGTTTATTGGAGAACATTGGGCGTATTACTTCCAATTTCCAATTATCCTGGTGGCGTTTAGTGCTCTGTCAACGACACTTGGAGGTTGGGCCTGTTTGCAGGTGTCTGTCAGGGTCACCCTCACTCTTCTTCTTTTTCTCCTCGCATTGTGACCGTTGTTTGTGGCAAACCTCTTGCCAGTTTACTTCGCGAGTTTGAGGGACGTGGCATCAGATTCGGTGTCATGCGTGAATTCTGCAAAGTTGTTTTACCGTTTTGGGTATGTCATCGGGTTCTCAGATTGTCGATGACGCTATGACGTGTCATGTGTAGTTGGTTCTGGACAGTCCCTTTCACAGTAACTATGCGGCGTGTGGTGTGGCATCTTGGAATGCAGTTAGCATACTCTGTCGCTTCATCTTTGTTCAATGTTTTTCTCTGGTTGCTGATGCACGGCCGCTGAGTGCCCTGCTGCTTGGAAGTTTTCGTGTCGTACGGTCGCGGCTTCCTGATCTTTTTGGTTTCAGGGCAATGTAGATGGTTCATTCGCTTCGGAGCTATTTCTCGTAGTTGCATGATGCATAGGAAGGAGGGAAGTAGCGGCCTTATCTGTCTATCAGATGACTTACGCGTGGCTCGATGACAATCTTTATTGACATTAGCAATTGTCATGCCTAGATTCGGCTGCATGGAGTATGTGGTTGATGTCTTACTTCTTTGTTAAGTGATTCCTTCTCTTGCGAATGGATTCGTGCACCAATGTGGTTCTTTTTAAATTCGGTTCTTTTTCTCGAAGGTGGTGCTTTGTTCGAAGACTACCCTGTGCTGTCGAATGCTTGCTTCGTTGGCATGCTAGTGCTGTGATGTGGGAAAGGATTCAGGTGTGGTTCTGTGAGATTTTGAATGTGTGTTTTAGCTTCCTGTTGTACCCATACTTTGTCTCCGTCCCTTCGCCTTGGTTTGGTTCTTCCCAATCCCATTCAATGGGGAGTCTACCCGCACTCCCATCGAGTCTGCTCCATAGTAGCTTGAAGGTGTGTACTCAGTCTGAGGCTAGTTATTCGACGGTTACACAGGCGTGGGATGGAGCGAGATATGCGTCTCTCTGAAGTGTAGTTTTCATTGATACCTCTCGGATGTTGAGGAGGCGATGGTTAGTTCTGAGTTGCCTCCCGAATGTTGGTTACGTAATCGGCATTGGGTTCTCCTATGCTTTATCTCTTCTGTTTGCATTCACTCACTGGTGGGGGTGCTGTTCCGCAGAGCTTAGTGTTGGTGTCTCCAGAATTAGAAGCTTGCACCTTCGCTTGTCTGAATATTGCGTTTGTATTCGTTACAATATGCATATTATTGTCTATTATTGGATAGAAAACACCTTCTAGTTTCTATAGAGTTGGAATGCTTTTGTTTCTCTTGTAGATGGTACATAGAAAGTACCAATCTTCTAACCGAGACACTTTTTCATGAACTCCAGGTTCAGATTTCAGAAATTTACGCCCTGATCTTGGGGTTGTTTTCTATAGGCGACTAGTGTAATGCGGTATGAACGAAACCACACTGCCTATCGTTCTTCCTCTGGTGTTCTTGTACGTATCTTACGTTCTTCAAATGGAAATCGATGGGACATTCACAGTCATCCTATAAAACCAACAAAATGTCTTTATTAGGGACTGCCCTTTTCTCTGTCTGTGTCGCCTGATAGCGTGAGCCATCCGGCTCTTGCCTCGTTTCCAAATCGTGTTTCGTAACCAGCCAATTTTCTCTCGGTCATCGGTTTCCATGTCGCTTATAGTGTTGTTAAAACATCATAATTGTAGTTAATTCTGAACCTTTTTTATAGGCATTTGTAATCCGTATTAGTGCGAATTTTGGTTAGGAAATTTTCTTTGCTTGTTGCGACTCTGAATGTGGGACATCGTTTTGGGTCGTCGGTCGTGTGGTTGGCTGGGACATGTTCTGAATGGACAGAGCGTTACATCTTATCGACCAAGAAGGACGTTTTAATAACATAGAAAGGATACAGTCCAAGAATTTGATGGAAGACAGCATAAGTAAGCAATATTAATATGATAAATCGTGTTTCTGTCGAAATTTTTAAACGCATATTTCGCACTTTTGTTTGGTATATTCGTTACTTGGCCAAACCCTGTATTTGAAAAGTAAGGATAATTTTAAAAAGTGATAATCAGTCACGGTTGCATTAAGAACTATTTGTCTTTCGAGTGCTGTCAACCTGTATTTTTTTAGTCAAGTATATGATTAGCTTTCAATTAAACTAGATAACTCTGATAGATGACGTCAGACTATATTGAGGCTTGATTTCCTAGTATTTTTATTGTGTAACCACGTGTTTGTATGGCTAAATATGCACCTTTTCGAACAAATGTATTAGATATTGTAAATGATGTTACAGGAGTGTCATCGGAAGAATTCTGAGAAGGTTAGTGAAAAAATTAATATATTTTTGGGGCGGGTTGAAAAATTACGTTATAGGCGCTCTTGCTGCGAATCCGATGCTCTGGTAACGTTGCAACCATGTGGTATGCTGAACTTATCGATTTATTGTGTTTTCGCTGAACCAACGCTTAGAAAATCTGAAATATTGGTCTGAAATCACAAGAACTGGGTCTTTCTTGCTAGGCTTTGTCTATTTTTATGAAATGTTTTTATGATGAGGTAAATTGTCATACACCGTTGCTCTATCTAGTAATTCTAGTCGATCTTGTGATGGTGGGGCAATTGTAAAGCTGTGATTTCTACCTGAAATATGCACTTTTTTCTAACAAAAATATCCTATACCATGATTGTTATCAGACTGTCATCTGAAGAGGTTTCTTGGTTAGTGGATATCAATATCTTAGTTGAGCCGAATTGGTGATAGCACATGAAGGAGTAAGAAACTGATGGAGTTAGAATAGTGGTGTATTTTGCTAACGTGTTTAGCTAATAGATTTACATATTTTGTTTCCTGTAAAACATTTAAAAATCTGAAAATGGGTGGCTTTATCACAAGACTGTATCTTTCATCTGCTGTCTTGGACTTGTGATTTAATGATATTTAGATGCTACATTACTTGTAGAACTATGCTAGCTATGCTAATCAGGTGTTGGGGTGGCTCCGACCGGGGTAGAGGCTCGTTAGAGGTTAACCCATGTTTAGT
>NC_036872.1:1152878-1156917 GCF_002910315.2 Salvelinus sp. IW2-2015
TCGCATCGTTCCACTTTTAACCAACGTTTAGTTGGCTTCAAAGCCCTTTTGAGATCATCGAACAATGTTTGAGAGATGAGTGATATTGTCGCACCCGAATCAATTAGCGCATGACAAGTTAAGCAGTCCTCCAGGACTGTTTCCAGGTATGGTCGTTTCGATTCGTGTTTAGTGGACATATTCCCCACAAAGTGGAGTGGTCTTTCGCAACAACGTGATGTGTCAATTCTGTTCAAGGTGGAAGCAGATCGACTTTTCCGATTTTGAGTGGGCTTGGCTTTYACGAAGCGTTTGACCTTTTTCTTCGCAACCTTTGCATCAGAGTCTATAGACAAAGCCCGTGGGCTTGTTTCTTGATCAATCGGGCCCTGGATAGGGTCTCGAGTGAGAGCGGTAGGGATTTGAATTTTAACGTCCTTGCTATGGGTGTTAATTCCTGCGGACCTGGTGTCCGGTAATTCCCCGTCTAGTCCTTGTGACTTCTCTTTTACCCTTTTCTCAAATGTTTCTCGCTTTAGTTCTTCACGTAGTGGAACTTCTGGAGAACATTGGTCTACGTTTTGATCATCCTTCAACCCTTTGTTACCCTTGTGCTCTGACACTTTGCGTGGGTTGGGTGCAGGAACGTAGTGAACAGGTCGATTGTAGCGGTAGTCGTTTTGATGGCGACGTGCTTTACAGTTATTTCGACCGCGGAGGTTATTGGAATCATGGTTTCGTGGTAGAAACTGTTGTTGTGCGTCGTCTCTTAACGCTCCAATACCTGATAATGCACCCTCTGACTGGAGTGAGTGCTCCTGGTCAAACTTCAAAACCGAGTGGTCAGGGCTCTTGGCATTGCGAGCTTTTGATGCCTCAAAAGCTGTGCTTGCAAGCTCTCTGAGTTGTAAGATAGGCAAGCCAATGTGGGCTGCAGGGCCCAAGTAGGTAATGAAGGTGGGATACATGTTCGACAGGAACATTTGTTTAAATGGTAACAGGTCTTCCATACCTGTTTCAGTGAGTAGGCCAAAGTAAGCTGAACGAAGCCTATGATAGTAAGCTTGTGGGTGTTCATTCCGAGCTTGTTTGACCGTGTTAGCCAGTGAGCTATCGTGTTTGCGAGTTGCAGAACCACTGAATTCTAATTTCAAAGCTGTGGCAAGTTTAGCGTAGTCATTTAGCACGTGTTGCTSTTGTAGGCGAATGAACCTTGTCACGTGTCTATTCGACGTTCGCTTCAACAGGTAAACCCTGTCAGAACCCGTAGCGTTCGGGTAGCCATTCAACGCGTCCTCTATGTCAGCTAGGAACGTCTCAGTATCGTTTGGCTGACCTGGAACGGGGTCAAAGGCGGGGAAATACTTGACGAGTTTGTCAAGGTATTCCGCGTCAAGCGGGCGGAGAGGGTGGGCTTTATCCTGTGGGGAAAGTGGGGCCAAAAGGCCAAGAGGAGAAGCCAAGCTTTGGCTTTGTTGGCCAAGAGGCGCCATATTACTCAGTGCCGAATGGCCAAGCGGAGAAGACTGGGGGACACCTGACGGAGGCAATGTCTGAAACCTATCGTCTTCACTCCTTTGAGTACCGGGCTCCGGTTGCTTGGATGGATAGTCACGCTGTAGAGCGTGACCCTTCTGGACTTCCTCCACATGGTACCTAAGGGTGGTATTCTGCTGCATTGCAGAGTCCACTTGAGCGCTTAGAGTACTGATTTTGGACCCATGAGTGTCGCACTTGCTCTTTTCAGTCTCAAACTTATCTGTCATGGCTTGCAGATAGATGTCTTGAGTACGGAGCGAGAGATTCAGTGATGAGATTTCTTCCGCTTGCTTAGAAATCAAGATTTCCACCTTCATCACCCGAGTTCTCTCATCATTCATTTGGTCAGCGACTTCAATGAGTTCTGCTGATTTGTCATCCAACTTCGTCATTGTGTTCATCAACTGATCGTCTCTGCAGAATTTTGAGTAGAACCGTGTTACTCTGAGTAACGTTCAACAAAACTGCCTGCATGTTATCAAATTGCGCGCTCCTATTTGTAGATAACTCAACAGATTTATCTAGTTTGGAGTGGACTACCTCGTATTTAYTTTTGGCTAATTCGAGTTAWTCCTGGAGACAACGATTTTGTTGAAGAGTTTGTGCTCGTTCATCGTCATAAGTATTTGCAATTACTTTCAATTGTTCAGATTTCAAACGCAGTTCCTCGACTAGCAGAATGTTTTCATTTCCTGCTTTTGTCAATAGTTGCTCAGTTCTCTCCACCTGTCCCCTCATGTTAGCCATGACTGGCACGTGCTTCAGCTGTGCACGGTGGTATTGGACCGATGCCACCTTTTTATGGCGATACATCAGTGCAAAAGTGGGGAGAACCGTCACAAAGCCTGTGTTTGATGGTTGATTTTGGAGAGCGTTCGCAATTTCGSCTGTTTTTTCGCTAATGGCATAATTAGGGTTGGTATCGCTGCTGAGGTCAGAGATCAATCCTTTTATGGGTGGAGGTTCACTACTTAGCGGAGGAGTGGTGACCACCTCCTTTGATAGCTTGCACATTATTCGAAAAATTTAGAGGAAAAATGTTCCCTAAATTTATTCAAAGTTTGGGTTTGGAATTCATGGGAAGCTGCAAAGACAAGTTTAATCTATTTATAGATGTTGACGAACTACCAGTACTGTACCAGTAATGTGGAAGTTGGACGTGAATGAATTTACAAAAGCAAATTGAATTAATTAATCAATGCCAATGATTAATCCTACCTGTGTAGGCTATCTGGGTATTAAACTTTATTTAACATGAGATGTGGCTTCACTAGGTTAATATGATAAGTTTAAAAGTGTCTCATTTGATTGGAAGAACATTAAATTATGTTCAACAATTTAACTTATTAAATTGAATGAGACGATAATCCATAAAATCTCTGTTGATTGGATATCATAAGTGTAAACAGTAGACCAAATGTTGGGCACATTCAACACTGTGGCTACTTCTCCCTATGGCCGAAACCACATGGATTCCGCTGGGCGGGGCTTCTGTCAGCAATACTTGGATTTACTGAATTGGGTTTATTGAAAAACTCCAATTTTAACTGATTTGATTCAATTTAATGAATAAATAAACCTGTATCATGAGGTGCAATGTGTGTGAATTAAACTTTAATTATCTGAGAAGTTGCTTAATACTAAGAGTTAGTGTGTGGAAATAAAGTTGCATGCTTATTTAGAGAACATACACATTTGGATATTATTTAATACATTTTTGAGAATGTGTAAATGGATATAGAACTTATTAGTTCTAATTGGATAAGGAACATTGATATTCGGTCTGGGATATTATAAGTAATGACTGTTAGAGTGTGACTGACAATATTCTTCATGAACGAATATTATAGGGAACTCACCTTCAGCCGTCCATGATTTCACACGCTACTGAAATACAAACGGAAACTACCGGTGCCGGGATTTCCGTTCCGCGAGCGGAGCGAATTTTCAGCCGTGCACCGAGAAAAAAAAATGGCTATTTCCCTTGTATGCTTTATGCACCTCGTTGCCACTCTGGTAACGATGTCCCGAATGTAAGCGAGTAGAGTACCTTGGCATGGCGAAATGGTTTTACTTATAACGTATTATGTTAAACCCCTTTTCGCGGTTATTATATGGACGATAGGGATTGTCTTAACCGGAACCACGCCGGCTAATACACAATGCACCGCCGTGGTGATACTCAGCGTTGAATGGTACGTAGCGGAGAAGAGAGAGATAATAATTTCATCGCTGCGTAGCTAATATCTCTCTCGAATAATTTCAATCGCTGGCTCTTTGTTCCCTGCTCTCTGAGAAAATTGAATAGATGGACCTCGTCCGCAGCCAGCGTACATTGAAAACTGCTGGCCATGGGCAGAAATAGCCCTGGGCGTGTTGGCAAACGCGCCTATTTCTCAGATTTCATGGATATGGTAGCTTTCTTCAGCCCTATAGCGGAAAGAAATGTATTCGCTTACGATTAATACCACACTGGACTAACGTCAGAGTACAGCAGCGGTGGGTGGGGAAGTCTCCGCCA
>NC_036872.1:1158558-1216000 GCF_002910315.2 Salvelinus sp. IW2-2015
CTGTAAGTTTAAAAGTGTACCTTCATTTTAATTGGAATGAAGAACATTATAAATTATGTTCAACAAATTAACTTACTACTTAAATTGAATGAGACGACTAATCCATCAAAATCTCTATGTTTGATTGGATTATCAATAAAGTGTAAACAGTAGACCAAATGTTGGGCACATTCAACACTGTGGCACTTCTCCCTAAGGCCGAAACCACATGGGATTCCCGCTGGGGCGGGGCTTCTGTCAGTACTGGTTACTGAATGGGTTTTTGAAAAACCCAAATTTTCTGATTGATCAATTTAATGATAAATCAAACCTGTATAGGCAATTTGTGAATTAAACTTTAATTAACATGAGATGTGGCTTCATCCAGGTTAATATGATAAGTTTAAAAGTGTCTCATTTGATTGGAAGAACATTAAATTATGTTCAACAATTTAACTTATTAAATTGAATGAGACGGACGATAATCCATAAAATCTCTGTTGATTGGATATCATAAGTGTAAACAGTAGACCAAATGTTGGGCACATTCAACACTGTGGCACTTCTCCCTATGGCCGAAACCACATGGGATTCCCGCTGGGGCGGGGCTTCTGTCAGTGTTCTTCTCGCGTGGAATCGCGAGGGAGAGAGAGATAATTATCGCTGGTCGAGCTATATCTCCTGAATTTCAATCGGCTGGCTCTTTGTCCTCGCTCGAGAAATTAATAATGACCTCGCCTACCCGCGTATGAAACGCGCCAGGCAGAAATAGCCCTGCGTTTGGCCAAACGCTCTATTTCTCAGATTTCTATAATTAGCTTTCTCAGCCTCTTACAATAAATGTATTCGCTTACGTTACCCAGTGACTACGTCAGAGAACAACGCGGGGCGGGGAATCTCCGCGCACACACACCCAACAATGCTTGTCTATCACTCCAAAAATGTGTATAATAAACTTGGTATATTATGTAATCTGCTTTTAAATTTTATACAGGCTGAATCAAAATGAAAGCGTCATTCTATCTTAGACTCCTCACAACGGGGCATCATTATGTTTATATTAACCCAGACGTGCGGCCTAGTTCCATAAATGTTCAAATCCTTTCCGGATCATCGAACAATGTTAAATTCTTAGATTACGGAGTATGCTCTTGGCTAACAAGTTGAATCAGCAATACAAAATTGGGTTTAATTATTTATTTACTAAATACCTAACTAATCACACAGATCACCACATTACCACAATTAAATCATAACTTGATTACAAAGTGCCGTCATAAAGGAAACGTCCCTAGCGGGCAGAATAGATATGACAGCTTGTTCCACAAGAAAAGGGGCGGGATTTTAGTGAAAGAGCGGGAGACTGGAACATAGGCGAAGCTGTACCATCGTAAATACAGTATCTTATGCATTCTAATTACCGCCCATTTAGAAAAGGATATGCAATAAATATTTACTCTGAGCTGCGCTTCAGTAGGTTGGTGGTAGATGGAAGACCGTATCGCCAACCCGAGTCCTCTGTCCTTTGAAGAATGTCTCTGTGGTCACTGGATACGTTGGAGTAACGTCGATGTGTAGTAGACGGGATACTCTGACTGTCCTTCCTAACCTGCGTTTGTAGCAGCTGTTGCTAACTCAACGGCTAGGAGGTATCACTTCTGTAGTGAATACGAGTTCAAAGTTCATACCATTTGAAACCAAAGTCCATGCTGATGTTGGCTTAGTTCTGTAGTTATTATCTGAACCATTCTGACATCGGATCGTCATCCGGATGTACCCGGAACAGGAAGTTATATTTTTGTCAATGGCTTTTATAGTGGAGGAGAGGGGTGTGTCTGAAAAGTTTATAACCCATGTCTCTTCACAGGGGCGGGCCCCTGGTTGAGCAGAAGCCAAACTTATGAAAACCCAAATCTCTCATTTGGAAGCTAAAATTACATTTCATCTCTTCACAAATAATTTCATATTCAAACATTTGAATTAAACAACAATTCCATGTGAATCCGATACCTCTGACATTTAGACTTTCCACAGTAGAGTTTATGTCATTCTATCATTGATGAGAATGTTGTCAGAGGGCAACCGAAGTGACATAATATACCTTAAGTACCACCGCATATGTTCAGTTGGTCGGATTACCAGAATATAGTTCATTTCCCCCCAACTTCTGATGTTCCCAGAATCTATGTTAACCAATGGGTTTTCTTATGTCACATCAGTTATAGTAGGGAGAGGGAAAAAGGGGGAAAGAGGTATTTATGACTGTCATAAACCTACCCCCAGGCCAACGTCATGACACTGTTCTTCTCTCTACTAATGTGTAGCAGCCTATTAATGCTTTCCTAAGAAGAGATACATCTTGCATAAGACAAAGTATGGAAAAGTGTTGTGATGTTTCACTCGAAACATAATTGGGATCAGCTAGACATTATTGGCAATCTGTCAATTATGTCAAGATCTGTTTTATTGTAGGGGGTACGTACTGGCGGCAGAGAAGTCACGCACGGGAGAGCAAAAACTGATTTACAACGGCGCAGTTTAATAAATAAAACCACCGTAAACAGAACAATAAATCAATGGGTAAACAAAACCCGTTACACACCAGCATAACGTGCACAAGCACTACAATAAACAATTCCGGACAAGGACATGGGGGCAACAGAGGGTAAAATACACAACATGTAATGATGGTATTGAAACCAGGTGTGTGGGAAGACGAGACAAAACAAATGGAAAATGAAAGGTGGATCGGCGATGGCTAGAAGACCGGTGACGTCGACCGCCGAACGCCACCCGAACAAGGAGAGGGACCGACTTCGGCGGAAGTCGTGACATTTATTCATAAGCAAGTGGTCCATAGTGACAGTTATTGATGTATGCAATTTAATCCTGTTTTTGCAGCACTTTAGAGTTGCTCTCTCTTAAAACCACATCTTAGTTATTTCTTGATATTATTTTTGGGTCTGTACAGCCATCAGGTGCAGCCACTAATTCATGTCGGGCAAATGTGAGGTTGTTAAAGGAGCTGTGGACCTTGTCTTCTATATGATTTTTAAAAGTCCGCTAGTCACATTCCAGTCTGACTACATTGCAGGCACCTGCCAAATCTCACAAAGGTGTTAAACCTCACGAAGATCCGTTTCGGATCGAAGCATTGTCAAAGCGGTAAATTTGGAGCATAAACAGTGTGCGGGCCTTCCTGTTATTTACAAACATACAGCTAACCACATCGTATGCTATAGCAATCGGATGCCTGACTGCGCAGTTGATGACATAGCGTCCAACCATTAGTTGATGCAAAGCAACGTCAGCAATGCAATCGAACGTGGAATGTGACCGAAGCCACAGTGCCCTTTCAGTGTCAGGTCCTGGGGCATGTCACTTGTCTGACCTACCTTCCTCTCTCTTCTGGTCTTCGTGTCTGTTCCAGACCCGCTGCACGCCTACTTTGGGATCTGCGGCCTGTCGTTGATAGGGGAGGCCAACCTGCAGCAGGTTCACACCACCCTGAGCGTGAGCAAGAGGGCCGTTGAGTATCTGCAGCATCTGCACCAGACGTGGAGAGACACCTGAAGCTGACAGCAGCATGCCTCCCACCACCACACCCCAGCCTCCAAGTACTGCCACCATAGCCCCTAAGCCATGTGCAGCAGTTCCCTCGGTTACCTTAGAAATAGAAACGATAGTGGGTCTCATTGAAACAGGGGGGAAAGGTGAATAAATAAATTATTGGGCCCATCATTAATTGAGCACAAACTGGCGGAGTAGACGCTCAGGCCGGGCGAGAGCTCATTCTGCTTAGCGTCTTTTGAGTGTTATAATGAAATGCGTTGTAGATACTGTATTTATTTCCCTTCCTCTGAGACACATGCTCTTTAAAAGACTGAACTTCTAGCTGCTAGAAACACTGTAGGTTCTCTGCTACATTCTCAAAAGATCTTTAAGACTTTTTGCCTATTGCGTGTCGTTGTTATTTGGTCAAAATGTTTTTGTCGGAAACTGACATGGTCACACACCGATCAAGCCTCTTGTGTTTGTCCAGGATAAGTTGTTTTTTTGCATCTGTGTATTTTGTTAACCTGTGTAGCTAGCTCCAGTAATATTTTGGGGTTAGGGCAGTTTTCTGTACTCCTAGGCTGACAAGTCACGAGACCACTCCCTCAAACTTCATTCCTTTCTCTGAAATGTTCTTCACACAGCAAAAACTGGGCTCTCTAACCCGAGGGGCCTTTACTGTATGGATTTGCCTGTCGCTGCAGATGTGTTATTGGGTCAAAAGACACATGAATGTTTGTCTTGACATGAACTATACAGAAAAAAGTTACATTGAATAAATTTTTTCTATACATTATAGAAATATTGAGTGTAGATATTATATAAATGTCACGTCTATCATGCAAGTGCTCAATCTTATCACTGCTATTTCAGTGAGGTAGGTGGGTTTGATATGCAATGTTATGTGAAATAAATAATAGCATAATTCTCTGTATCATGTCAAATCAACTAAACTTGTGCTAAAACTGGCTTGGAAGTGCATATTTATGTAAAACATGCCTACCTTTTCTTTTGTGCAGAGTGCGAGATAGAAAGAAGCCTGTTTATGTTTCAGTTTAAAGTAACAGTAAATTGTCATCAGAGGTTGTTTAGTCTTAGATCTAATCAAGGAGATTGTCCTTGGGGTCTGCAGTTTGCTGGTTTGCCAGTCATCAGTTAGTTAATCCACTCACCACTTTAATCAGCATCTCATGAAATCCAGCATCCCTCCCCTATCTTGATTTTTACTGCAAAGTGAAGGTGTGCCAACAAAATCAGCACGATGACAGAGTATAAAACAGAAGTACTTTATCAGTAGTACAACATTGCCCTGGTCTCAGCTATGCACTCTTAATTAAGACTACAATCCTTATGAAGACTCAGGAAAATGTCATTTTCTTTGCTACAAATAAAAAGTATACAGCATCTGACCTTGCATGTGACATGACATGCCATTTCTAAGCCAAGGACGACTTTACTTAAAAGTTACATAATTGTACGAGTAATGCATTTCTTAAGCCCTTTTAAACCAGTAGTTAAATAATGACTAAATAATTGAATGACTCAATCACACAAGCCAGTGCCGCGTGGGGTCCATTATGTGGCTTTATATGGTGCACTGATAATGGTTGTAAGACATGACATGGGCTTTCAAAGACCTCCGCTTGTTTTTTTTCACCATCCGCCTGAAGCGGCCATCTGGTGACGCCGTCGCGTTGCGTGGAACAAGTGGCATCGCAGCAGTTATGCCCAATTTAATCCTCTCAATCGCTGACCTATTCAATATAATTAACAGGATTATCATAAATCGCTGACCTATTCAATATAATTAACAGGTTTATCATAAACGCTTGTCTTAAATTGTGGTTTTCGTTACAGCATGAAATCATTTATTTGAAGGGATATGCTGGGAAGACCACAATAGGCTTTAGCCTCTAAAGACTATTGTTGCTAAAATTGCTAAACAAATTGAACAAAAGAACGCGTAAACTATTAGGCAAAAAGGCATAGCCTATGTGTTTTCAGATTGTAATGAACTAACGTGTAGGCTAAACAACTCTTTATAGGCCTATCATGCATACATGAAGGCACTGTTGAATGCGTAATCAGGTGACTCCAATTTAATTCCATAATTTTATCTCAGTAAAATCCATTATATTCCCAAACATCATGCGGTTATTATCTGTAATTTCAAAATAGCCATAGTCTTCATTTGTTGGGTGAAATACAAAGGGCTCAGTTGAAGACATCGCGGATGACGCTGCTGATGTCTAACTGCGCGGGTAAACGCACGCCTGAGATGTACAGTGAGGGCGGGGTTACGCATCAAAGATTATTTCTCTTGATAAATCTTGCAGAATGTTCTCCTCAAGCAGCTGGGGAATGAATTGTATGCTATTTAGGCTGCTCGATGTACTGAGGATGAAGATGCAACCATATTTCTCCGAATGTTACCTTCTCTCTTTTGGAAGCCAATCGATTTTTACAGTATTTGTTAGGATATTTATTTGTTATTGACCCATTTTGTTAATTATAATCCCTGCATTTTGTCGACATTATAAATAATTATGTCGGATACTGCGGATACCGAAGAAAATCAGGATATGCTACCGAGTTTGGTCGAGCAGATAGTCCAGCGAATAACAGCCGGAGAGGTAAGTGAACGTCAGATACGATTTATGGAAATGAAACATCTGTAGCCTATTGAAGCCACGCTGACATCTTCAGTATGGTGTCAGCTAGATCAAGGTGTGTAATCTTGGTGGAGAGGAAGGATGCTCAAGGTTTTGTGCCGTCCTTGGAACGGGATCAGGGACATACAGATAACACGTGCATGAAATATGGGCTGCTGTAAAATAAAAATTGTATCTATGCTATCTGAAAGTGTGACTTGAGCAGTTCATGTGGGGTGCAAGATTCACAAAGGTGTTTTTTTCTCCATGTAATCTCCATTAAATCCTATATTTTAGTTAATCCCCTTTATAGGCTACAAACAAATGCCCTGATCTCTTATAGTAAGATTATGTAACTCATAAATCAAGATATTGAATTTAAATATATAAATTAGGCTTTGCAGGATATCAAGGGGTTGCATAAAGAATAGAATGCAAAAGCATACTAAATTGCAGTCATTAGAAATATTGTAGGCTTTTGAACAAGATGAGTAGGGGAATAGACCAGGCCATTAATAATGACTAGAATTTCTGTAAACAACCTACTCCTACCCATGTAATATTTGCATTTGGGGAGAACTTTATTTGGATGCACCATCCATGTGCAAACATCTTGTGCAAACATGTTTCACTGCTAAACTGGTAGGGTAAGCTTTAGGCTATTTACACAAATTAGCTTAGGCCTACTGTTCAAGCCACTCATAGTCCATGAAGTGCCATATTAATTATCTAAAAATAATAGTGCTATGACTGAATGCACGATCTACACAGATGTCTCAAGTTTTGAGGAAGTGTGCAATTGGCAATGTCCACCAGAGCTGTTGCCAAAGAACTGAATGTTTATTTCTCTACCATAAGCCGTCTCCAACGTCGTTTTAGAGAATTTGGCAGTATGTCCAACTGGCCTCACGACCACAGACCACGTGTATGGTGTCGTGTGGACAAGCTGTTTGCTGTTTTGAACAGAGTGGGCAGGCATAAGCTACTGACAATGAACACAATTGCGTTTTATCAATGTTAAATTTGAACGCACAGAGATACCGTAATGAGATCTTGATGCCCATTGTCGTGCCATTCATTCACCACCATCACCTCATGTTTCAACATGATCATGCACGGCCCCATGTCGCAAGGATCTCTACACAATTCATGGAAACTGAAAATGTCCCTACATACTCACCAGACATGTCACCCATTGAGCATGTTTAGAATGCTCTGGATTTACGTATGACAGCGTGTTACAGTTCTAGCCAATATCCAGCAACTTTGCATAGTCATTGAAGAGGAGTAGGACAACATCCTACAGGCCACAACCAACAGCCTGATCAACTCAATGCAAAATTGGCAAATAGTGGTCACACCAGATACTGACTGGTTTTCTGATCCACGCCCCTACCATTTTTAAGGTATCTGTGACCAACAGATGCATATCTGTATTCCCAGTCATGTGAAATCCATAGATTAGGGCCAATTAAATTATTTAAATTGACTGATTTCCTTTATATGAACTGTAACTCAAAAAAATCTTTGATACTGTTGCATGTTGCGTTTTCTATTTTTGTTCAGCATACAAATAATAGACCTAACAGTAACAATTGTGGTAGTGCAACAATATAACGTCTCTCGCTACAAACCTCGAGTTTTGGTCCAGTGAAACTTGATCCTATTGCCCTCCCTGTCTTTTGAATACTCAGGGCTGCGGCATTGTTACTATGGTGATTTCAGTGTCTCCACCCCGCCCCACACGGTTTTGCTGTCCGTCATTGCTTGAAATGCAGCAGCCTTTAGACGGTTGCTGATTCACGACACTCGGTCCCAGCCATAGCGTCTATTCACGGCGTTTAATTCATTGTCGACTCGACAACGCTCGTGATTGCAGTAGTCGGCATCTTCAACATACGTTGGATACGTTTTAACAAGCTAAAAGACGCAAAAAAATATATGAATTCATCATGTCTGCAGTCTCGCGACGTAACTCAATTTTGCCGGTAAGTGACTAGTCTATGTACTAGTTTTAATAATACTAAATTATATGAAATATCCTCGTGGAACGTTAATGATTCATCATTGCCTTTCACATTTCAAATGGCGTGGTCGAAATTATATAGGCTAATTTTACAGTAATAATTAACTAAAAAAAGGCAATGGAAGTTTTTGTGCTACCTATTTTTGAGGGAGAGGCTATACCGACACGCCGGTGCACACATTGATGAAGTATTTCGCGCAGCTAAGAGTTGAGTGGATTCGGTTCAGTCAGTCATCCCGATGAGCCCTTCCCATCAAGCTAGTTTGCCATGAGGCTGAGAATGTTTCTTTTTGTTAAGCTAAAATATAGGTGTTGACTGTGATAAAGGCACTGGATTATGAGCTGTCTTGTTAAATTAACAAATGAAGTAGGCAGTGGCATTGCACATATAGCCATAGAAGCACAGTAACATACAGTGCACTCGGGAAAGTATTTATGACCCCCTTCCCCTTTTCCACATTTTGTTACGTTAAAGCCTTATTCTAAAATTGCTTTAATATTTTTGTTCTTATCAGTCTACACACAATAACCCATAATGACAAAGTGAAATTAGGTTTTTAGAAATATTTTAGCAAAAATAAATAAAAATAAACTTATTTACATACGTATTCAGACCCTTCGCTATGATACTCGAAGTTGAGCTCAAGTGCATCCTGTTTCCATTGATCATCCTTGAGATGTTTCTACAACTTGATTGGAGTCCACCTGTGGTAAATTCCATTGATTGGACATGATTTGGAAAGGCACACACCTGTCTATATAAGGTCCCACAGTTGACAGTGCATGTCAGAGCAAAAACCAAGCCATGAGGTCGAAGGAATTGTCCATAGAGCTCCGAGACAGGATTGTGTCGGCATACACATCTGGGGAAGGGTACCAAGAACACAGTGTCCTCCATCATTCTTAAATGGAAGAAGTTTGGAACCACCAAGACTCTTCCTAGAGCTGGCCAAACTGAGCAAAATGGGGGAGAAGGGCCATGGTCAGGGAGGTGACCAAGAACCCAATGGTCACTCTGAAAGAGCTACAGAGTTCCTCTGTGGAGATGGGAGAACCTTCCAGAAGGAGCACTCCACCAATCAAGCGTTTATGGTAGAGTGGCCAGACGGAAGCATGGTGGTGGCAGCATCTTGCTATAGGGATGTTTTTCAGTGGCAGAGACTGTGAGACTAGTCAGAATCGAGGGAAAGATGAACGAAGCAAAGCACAGAGAGATCCTTGATGAAAACCTGCTCCAGAGTGCTCAGGACCTCAGACTGGGGTGACGGTTGACCTTCCAACAGGACAACGACCCTAAACACACAGCCAAGACAATGCAGGAGTGGTTTCGTGACAAGTCTCTGAATGTCCTTGAGCGGACATGAACCCGATCGAACATCTCTGGAGAGACCTGAAAATAGCTGTGCAGCGACGCTCCCCATCCAACCTGACAGAAACTCCCCAAATACAGGTGTGCCAAGCTTGTCATACACAAAATGGCATGAGGCTGTAAACGCTGCTAAAGGTGCTTCAAGAAAGTACTGAGTAAAGGGTCTGAATACTTATGTAAATGATATTTAAGTTTTAATTTTTAATACATTTGCAAAAAATTCTAAAAACCTGTTTTTGCTTTGTCGTTATGGGGTATTGTGTGTAGATTGAGGGGCGGGGAAGAATTGAAAACATTTTAGAAAAAGGCTGTTAACGAAATGTGGAAAAAGTCAAAGGGTCTGAATACTTTCCAAAGGCACTGTATGCCTCTGTGGTCATACTTGTGGCTCTTTGGGGGTGTGGCTTTCAGGTAGTTATTTTTGGCCACCCATCCCATGAGTGATGTCATTCCACTTCAACTGAATGTCATTCCAGTGCACCGCTAGCTATGAATTGTATCTGGTGTTTAGGTAAAAAAACAAACAAAAAAACATTATTAGGTAAATAATGTCCCGTTTGGAACACTGACAAGTAGAGCATTACAATATATATATCTATATCTCAGCTAAAAAATAAACGTCCCTTTTTTCAGGACCTTGTCTTTCAAAGATAATTTGTAAAAATCCAAATAACTTCACAGATCTTCATTGTAAAGTATTTAAACACTGTTTCCCATGCTTGTTCAATGAACCATAAGCAGTTAATGAACATGCACCTGTGGAACGGTCATTAAGACACTAACAGCTTACAGACGGTAGGCAATTAAGGTCACAGTTATGAAAACTTAGGACACTAAGAGGCTTTCTACGGACTCTGAAAAACACCAAAAGAAAGATGCCCAGGGTCCTGCTCATCTGCATGAACGTGCCTTAGGCATGCTTCAATGAGGCATGAGGACTGCAGATGTGGCCAGGACAATAAATTGCAATGTCCGTACTGTGAGACCGCCTAAGACAGCGCTACAGGTAGACAGACGGACAGCTGATCGTCCTCTCAGTGGCAGACCACGTGTAACAACACCTGCACAGGATTGGTACATCCGAACATCACACCTGCGGGACAGGTACAGGATGGCAACAACAACTGCCCGAGTTACACCAGGAACGCCAATCCCTTCATCAGTGCTCAGACTGTCCGCAATAGGCTGAGAGAGGCTGGACTGAGGGCTTGTAGGCCTGTTGTAAGGCTTGTCCTCGCCAGACGTCACCGGAAAACGTTGCCTAGTGCACAAACCCACTGTCGCTGACCAGAAAGGACTGGCAAAAAGTGCTCTTCACTGACGAGCCGTTGGTTTTGTCTCACAGGGTGATGGTCGGATTCGCGTTCATCGTTGAAGGAATGAGCGTTACGCCGAGGCCTGTACTCTGGAGCGGGATTGCTTTGGAGGTGGAGGGTCTGTCATGGTCTGGGGCGGTGTGTCACAGCAGCATTGGACTGAGCTTGTTGTCATTGGCAATCTCAACGCTGTGCGTTACAGGGAAGACATCCTCCTCCTCATGTGTACCCTTCTGCAGGCTCATCCTGACATGACCTCAGCATGCACAATGCCACCAGCCATACTGCTCGTTCTGTGCGTGATTTCCTGCAAGACAGGAATGCCAGTGTTCTGCCATGGCCAGCGAGGAGCCCGGATCTCAATCCCATTGAGCACGTCTGGGACCTGTTGGATCGGAGGGTGGGGCTAGAGCCATTCCCCCCCAGAAATGTCTGGGAACTTGCAGGTGCCTTGGTGGAAGAGTGGGGTAACATCTCACAGCAAGAACTGGCAAATCTGGTGTAGTCCATGAGGAGGAGATGCACTGCAGACTTAATGCAGCTGGTGGCCACACCAGATATTGACTGTTACTTTTATTTTGACCCCCCCTTTGTTCAGGGACACATTATTCAATTTATGTTAGTCACATGTCTGTGGAACTTGTTCAGTTTATGTCTCAGTTGTTGAATCTTGTTATGTTCATTTAAATATTTACGCATGTTAAGTTTGCTGAAAATAAACGCAGTTGACAGTGAGAGGGCGTTTCTTTTTTTGCTGAGTTATATATACACTGCTCAAAAAAATAAAGGGAACACTAAAATAACAACATCCTAGATCTGAATGAATGAAATATTCTTATTAATACTTTTTTCTTTACATTTGTTGAATGTGCTGACAACAAATCACACAAAAATGATCAATGGAAATCTAATTTATCAACCCATGGAGGTCTGGATTTGGGTCACACTCAAAATTAAAGTGGAAAACCACACACAGGCTGATCCAACTTTGATGTAATGTCCTTAAAACAAGTCAAAATGAGGCTCAGTAGTGTGTGTGGCCTCCACGTGCCTGTATGACCTCCCTACAACACCTGGGCATGCTCCTGCTGAGGTGGCGGATGGTCTCCTGAGGGATCTCCTCCCAGACCTGGACTAAAGCATCCGCCAACTCCTGGACAGCTGTGGTGCAACGTGGCGTTGGTGGATGGAGCTTGACATGATTGCTCAATTGGATTCAGGTCTGGGGAACGGCGGGCCAGTCCATAGCATCAATGCCTTCCTCTTGCAGGAACTGCTGACACACTCCAGCCACATGAGGTCTAGCATTGTCTTGCATTAGGAGGAACCCAGGGCCAACCGCACCAGCATATGGTCTCATAAGGGTCTGAGGATCTCATCTCGGTATCTAATGGCAGTCAGGCTACCTCTGGCGAGCACAGTGGAGGGCTGTGCGGCCCCCCAAAGAAATGCCACCCCACACCATGACTGACCCACGCCACACCGGTCATGCTGGAGGATGTTGCAGGCAGCAGAACGTTCTCCACGGCGTCTCCAGACTGTCACGTCTTTCCATGTGCTATGTGCTCAGTGTGAACCTGCTTTCATCTGTGAAGAGCAAAGGGCGCCAGTGGCGAATTTGCCAATTTGGTGTTCTCTGGCGAATGCCAAACGTCTTGCACGGTGTTGGGCTGTAAGCACAACCCCCACCTGTGGACGTTCAGGCCCTCATACCACCCTTCATGGAGTCTGTTTCTGACCGTTTGAGCAC
Organism: Salvelinus sp. IW2-2015; assembly: GCF_002910315.2. Lineage (NCBI taxonomy): Eukaryota > Metazoa > Chordata > Actinopteri > Salmoniformes > Salmonidae > Salvelinus > Salvelinus sp. IW2-2015. The sequence continues at coordinate 1,171,205 of NC_036872.1, forward strand.
ATTTGTGGCCTGCTGGAGGTCATTTTGCAGGCTCTGCAGTGCTCCTCCTTGCACAAAGGCGGAGGTAGCGGTCTGCTGCTGGGTTGTTGCCTCCTACGCGCCCTCTCCACGTCTCCTGATGTACTGGCCTGTCTCCTGGTAGCGCCTCCATGCTCTGGACACTACGCTAACAGACACAGCAAACCTTCTTGCCACAGCTCAAATTTGATTTGCCATCCTGGATGAGCTGCACTACCTGAGCCACTGTGTGGGTTGTAGACTCCGTCTCATGCTACCACTAGAGTGAAAGCACCGCCAGCATTCAAAAGTGACCAAAACATCAGCCAGGAAGCATAGGAACTGAGAAGTGGTCTGTGGTCACCACCTGCAGACACCATCCTGTTATTGGGGTGTCTTGCTAATTGCCTATAATTTCCACCTGTTGTCTATTCCATTTGCACAACAGCATGTGAAGTTTATTGTCAATCAGTGTTGCTTCCTAAGTGGACAGTTTGATTTCACAGACGTGTGATTGACTTGGAGTTACATTGTGTTGTTTAAGTGTTCCCTTTATTTTTTTGAGCAGTGTATATATCTATATTAAAATGTTTTGCTCATTCCACTTAATTTTTCTTTAGAGTAGGATAACAGCCTACACAATAAATCACTTAATATTGGTATTTGGTACCATGTCACCGTGATACAGTCTACTGCTCAATGGAGGAGAGTTTGCGCTGCAAGCCGGCTTGCCGCAGTAAAGTGAGGGAAGTAGCTTGATAGTGTAGCCAATATCAGGCCAGGGTGACGGCTACAGCACATTCATTGTCGTGATTTTCACCGAAAATATACAACTAACGTCCACATTTTTATAAAAAAAAAAACAATAACTCCAGTTGAAAAGATTTCTGAACATTCTCCCAAGGCCCAACTGCGGCAGACAAGTTCCTAATTCTCTCTGAAGGTCCTAGCCACATCTATAAACTAGATAGCTGGGAAGGGCTCATCAAGATGACCGAACCGAATCCGTTCTTCTCCACTCAACTCTCGCTGCGCATCATACGTCATCATTTTGGGCACCAGGTGTGTCCGTATAGCTTTCCCCTTTTGAGGAATTGCTTGCTCTAACCATTTTTGCCTCAGCTAACCAACAAGCTGATGCATGAACTTCTCTAACTATGTGCATGGCCTACCAGGGTAGAGCTTACATGTAACATTTGTAAATGTTGTCTCAGTATCAAAACTGGCCTCTTTCAAATGAAATGTTCAAAAAGTGTTTACATAAGCCTATGTATGTTACTGTTGACCAGCGTTTCCCAAACTCGGTCCTGGGGACCCAAAGGTCCCCAGGACATGTTGGATTTTTCCTTAGCAATACACAGCCGACTCAAAAAAAATCTACTCATCAAACCAAAGTGTGTACCCCTTGGGGTCCCCAGGACCGAGTTTGGAAAACGCTGCTGTTGCTAGTCTCGTCCACCAGCCGGATCCATCTCTGTTGAACTGGTATGCGGTAGCAATTAGCCTGGAGATAAGTTTACTGTAGACCTAATATTAATGTTTGTGTCCACACCAGGTCCCTATCAAGAACATTGAGCGTGAACTCATTTGTCCGATCTGCAAGGAGCTGTTTACACACCCACTCATCTTGCCCTGTCAGCACAGCGTTTGTCACAAGTGTGTCCGAGACCTGCTGCTATTGAACCATGAGGATTCTTTCGATGCAGGCTCAGAGTGTTCCCTCCCTGGGAGCCCAGGGCTCCGATCCAGAGTGCACTCGCCAAGCATGGAGAGGCTGGATAGGCTTGCAAGATCAGGTGCGTTTGGGTTTGGCCGTTCATCATCAAGCCTAAATTGTGACAAGTGATGTAAATCTGGCAACATTACATGCAATTTGCAGTAAAGTTTTATGGACCATGCCATACCCAGTTTCATCTGTATTTTCCTAGTTATTCTCTGGGTTGTAGAATGAAAGACGACACCACCGACCCCGCCCTGTTTAAAATCATAATGTTGGCTGTTCATACTATTTCCTTTAATCTCATTAAGTTTTGAGATGGGTCTTAAGTTTCTTGAACAGAGTATAGAAACTTGACAAGCTTATTCAATTCATCACTTTTGTTCTGTCTAGTTCCATGCCCTTAAAGCATGCACTTCACAAAAATGTTAAATGATAGGTGTATTGTGGATATTTTGATTTTTGTAATGCCAAGCAATTTCTTAACGGAATGCCTATCATTTACACCACCTTGATAGGATGACAGGCTTGATTTATGTACACATGTCGGAACAAAGCACGACTATCCCACTAAAGCATTTAAAACGCTTTTTAATTAACTTGGTGGGAGGGGGAGGTTGTCACATTCTTTATTTTGGGGGAAGCTGAGAGGTCAATGTCTAAATCCAAGGTGCAAACAGCATGGAGTGAGACAAGGCAGTCTTACTTAATCATGAGCCAGTCCCTGGCCACTCCAAAAACACAGCTGCGGAACCCACAGCCCAACCAATTCACATTTGCCCAAACCTGAATGTGACCATTCTTCATGTCCGCATCTATTAACACAGTGGAAACATTCAATGCTGTTTTAGAAAAAGAGTTAGCGCTGGTAATAAAATAATATATCCTTAGTCATCTTAAGAATCATGTACTTCATTTAAATCCCCTTGGCATTAGTAACCATGGTACTTTTGCAGTGGATTTAGTAAACAATTTTCTTATAAGTACATTGAAGAAATCTTAAAGGACATTGTTAACATACTTTAAAGTAAAAGTCTTAAATCTCTGACAGCATTTCACTAAAGGTTTCACCTCTGCTGAATGGTTGTCAGACCAGTGGTGATCATGGTGACGAAACCTGCCTGCGAGGAATGAATGAGGGATTAAATGAACTGAGCCCAGGGCTATATTTATCAGTCAAGTGCTGTAAAAGCTAATAGGTTTTGTGGAAACTCCTTAATGTTTTATTAGGATTCGGACTAGAGACCTTTTTGTTGTTTTAGAATGTTTAACTCAATGTACAGTACCAGTCAAGTTTGGACACACCTACTAATTCAAGTGTTTTTCTTTATTTTTACTATTATCTACATTGTAGTATAATAGTGAAGACCTCAAAACTATGAAATAACACATGGAATCATGTAGAAGCAAAAAAGTGTTAAACAAATCAAAATATATTTTATATTTGCGATTCTTCAAAGTAGCCACCCTTTGCCTTGATGACAGCTTTGTACACTCTTGGCATTCTCTCAACCAGCTTCATGAGGAAGTCCACTGGAAATCAAATCAAATTTATTTATATAGCCCTTCGTACATCAGCTGATATCTCAAAGTGCTGTACAGAAACCCAGCCCAAAACCCCAAACAGCAAGCAATGCAGGTGTAGAAGCACGGTGGCTAGGAAAAACTCCCCAGAAAGGCCAAAACCTAGGAAGAAACCTAGAGAGGAACCAGGCTATGACGGGTGGCCAGTCCTCTTCTGGCTGTGCCGGGTGGAGATTATAACAGAACATGGCCAAGATGTTCAAATGTTCATAAATGACCAGCATGGTCAAATAATAATAATCACAGTAGTTGTCGAGGGTGCAGCACCTCAGGAGTAAATGTCAGTTGGCTTTTCATAGCCGATCATTAAGAGTATCTCTACCGCTCCTGCGGTCTCTAGAGGGTTGAAAACAGCAGGTCTGGGACAGGTAGCACGTCCGGTGAACAGGTCAGGGTTCCATAGCCGCAGGCAGAACAGTTGAAACTGGAGCAGCAGCACGGCCAGGTATACTGGGGACAGCAAGGAGTCATCATGTCAGGTCGTCCTGAGGAAAGCATTTCAATTAACAGGTGTGCCTTGTTCAAAGTAAATTTGTGGAATTTCTTTCCTTCTTAATGCGTTTGAACCAATCAGTTGTGTTGTGACAAAGTAGGGGTGGTATATAGAAGATAGCCTTATTTGGTAAAAGACCAAGTCCATATTGTGGCAAGAACAGCTCAAATAAGCAAAGAGAAACAACAGTCCATCATTACTTTAAGACATGAAGGTCAGTCAATCCAGAAAATGTCAAGCACTTTGAACGTTTCTTCAAGTGCAGTTGCAAAAACTAGGGATGCACGATATATCGGTGAGCATATCGGAATCGGCCGATATTAGCTAAAAATGCCAGCATCGGCCCCATGTCTAGTTTAACTAACGAGTCACCCTCCCGGATCCGGGATCCTCCTCATCAAAAAAGCTGACTAGCATAGCCTAGCCTAACGGGACAGGGATATCATATAATTTCATGAAATCACAAGTCCAATACAGCAAATGAAAGATAAACATCTTGTGAATCCAGCCATCATTTCCGATTAAAAAAAATAATGTTTTACAGCGAAAACACAATATATATTTCTATTAGCTCACCACAATAGCCAAACACACAACGCCATTTATTCACCGCCAACATAGCTTTCACAAAACCCAGAAATAGAGATAAAATTAATCACTAACCTTTGGACAACTTCATCAGATGACAGTCTTATAACATCAGGTTATACAATACACTTATGTTTTGTTCGAAAATGTGCATATTTAGAGCTACAAATCCTGATTATACATTGTGAATACGTAGCCACAATGCACCAAAATGTCCGGAGATATTTTGGACAGTCACCTAATCTAACCAAAGAACTCATCATAAACTTTACTAAAAAATACATGTTGTACAGCAAATTAAAGATACACTGATTCTTAATGCAACCGCTGTGTTAGATTTTTTAAAATAACTTTAGTACAATATACAGCATGCAATATTGTGAGACAGCGCCCTACAATTCTCCGCCTTGTTGGAMRRAACATAAAACACAAAAATARGAAATAACATCATAAATATTCTCTTACTTTTGATGATCTTCCATCAGAATGTTGTGCAAGGAGTCCTAGTTCCAGAATAAATCGTTGTTTGGTTTTAGAATGTCCATTTTCTTCTGTCGAATTAGCAACTTTGGCTAGCCATGTGGCGCTCACGTGTCCAAGAAATCGTTGCGCCTGGAACGTAAAATTCCAAAAGTCCCAATAAATGTTGAATAAACTGGTCAAACTCGGTTGAAAAATCCTACTTTATGATGTTTTTCTCATATGTATCCAATAAAATCAGAGCCGGAGCATTTCGTCGTGTATACGTAACGCATTTCAGAAGACAATGTGGAGTTCCCCTGTGCGCCGTTGAAAACTGACAAAAGAGCGGACCTGTCACTCCAAAAGCTCTCATTCGGCCTCACATCAAGCTAGACACCCCATTCAACATTCTACTGCCTGTTGACATCTAGTGGAAGGCGTATGAAGTGCATACAGATCCATAAATATAAGCCAGTTGAATAGGCAGGCCCTGACACAGAGCCCCATTTTCAGAATTTTCACTTCCTGTCTGGAAGTTTGCTGCCAAATGAGTTCTGTTTTACTCACAGATATAATTCAAACAGTTTTAGAAACTTCAGAGTGTTTTCTATCCAATAATAATATGCATATTGTATGATCTAGAACAGAGTACGAGGCCGTTTAATTTGGGCATGATTTGTTTCCCAAAGTGAAAACAGCGTCCCCTATTAAGACGTTAACGCCGATGTGCAAAACCGATGTCAAAGCTGACGTGCATACTTATATAACGTAAGTAGATGACATGATGACGCCACGAAAAATACAGCGCTACACAGAACAAAAGCAGAAAAATACTAAACATGTTCAAGTCGAGCGGTCATTTGAAAGAGTAAGAAAATTTCAGCGAGACAACTTGAAGGCAAAATCCGTTAATGCCAAGATAATGGAATTCATTGCTCTTCACAATCAACTGTGCTCTGTCGTGGATGATGTTGGTTTTTGCCGACTGATCGAGCCCCGGTACGCAAGCTTTTTCAGATGTTGCCCTACCGGAGTTACACAGTATTGTTGAAACTCACATCCATGAGCTTCACGACTGACATTTGGACCAGCAATGTCAGCCCCATAACTATTATGAGTCTGACAGCACAGTGGGTCGACGAGGATTTCGTACTGAAGAAAACCGTATTGCATGCTCAAAAATGTGCTGGTTCTCATACCGCTGCCGCCATTTCAATGGCATTTGAGAACATGTTTGAAACATGAACACTCCTAGCTCCATTCGAACAACTGACTCAAGAAATAAGCTAATCAACTGCGTCTGCAGCAGACATTATACTCTCTGTCATGTCATTGAAACGGCTGCTCAACAAAACTGCCGACAGACCGTGGGGTTAAAACTTACAAAAGTACACAAGGCTTTGAACAAGCACCACGGTGGCATTCTCTCTGAGCTTCTTTACTGTGTCGCCACCATGCTTGATGCTAGGTACAAGGACCACTACTTTGACGCAGACAAACAGGGTTTACGTGAAATGTTACATACATAGCTGGACAAGATGTAAAAGGACACAGTGACAGTGCACACCGAGGAAGAGAGGCCAGGGATAAGCAGTGAAGTTTCAGCTCTGTCTGACATGCATGATGAAATCCTGGTTGAGAATGAAACGACTGAACAAATGAACACTGAAACAGCACATGAACTAAGTGAAATAAATGGGTTTTACTGGTAATGGGGACATACGTAAATGCCAACAAAATAACTTTGGTCAGGTGTGTGTGTAACCTTTTATTTAACTAGGAAAGTCAGTTAAAAGGCTGCTAAAATTTGAAATATTGTTATCGTTTTTTTTGGGGCAAGGGAAATATCGGTATCGGACATAAATGTAATATCGGTGCATCCCTAGCAAAAACCCTCAAGCACTATGATGAAACTGGCTCTCATGAGGACCGCCACAGGAAAGGAAGCCCCAGAGTTACGCTGCAGTTACACTCTACTGCAGAGGATAAGTTCATCAGCAGAAATTGCAGCCCAAATAAATGCTTCAGAGTCCAAGTAACAGACACATCTCAACATCAACTGTTCAAAGGAGACTGCATGAATCAGGCCTTCATGGTCGAATTACCGCAAAGAAACCACTACTGAAGGACACCAATAAGAAATGACTTGCTTGGGCTAAGAATCATGAGCAATGGACATTAGACCGGTGGTAATTTGTCCTTTGGTCTGTTGAGTCCAAATTTGAGATCTTTGGTTCCAACTGCCGTGTCTTTGTGAGACACAGAGTAGGTGAACGGATGATCTCCGTATGTCTAGTTCCCACCATGAGGTGTGGAGGTGCTTTGCTTGTGACACTGTCTGTGATTCATTTAGAATTCAAGGCACACTTAACCAGCATGGCTATCACAGCATTCTGCAGCAATACGCCAGTCCCACTAAGCGCAAACCAGATGGGATATCATTTGTTTTTCAACAGGACAATGACCCAACACACCTCCAGGCTGTGTAAGGGCTATTTGACCAAGAAGGAGAGTGATGGAGTGCTGCATCAAATGACCTTGCCTCCACAATCACTGGACCTCAACCCAATTGAGATGGTTTGGGATGAGTTGGACCGCAGCGTGAAGGAAAAGCAGCCAACAATTGCTCAGCATATGTGGGAACTCCTTCAAGACTGTTGGAAAAGCATTCCAGGAGAAGCTGGTTGAAAGAATGCCAAGCGTGTGCAAAGCTGTCAAGGCAAAGGGTGGCTACTTTGAAGAATCTAAAATATATTTTGATTTGTTTACCACTTTTTTTGGTTACTACATGATTCCATATGTGTTATTCCATAGTTGTAATGTTTTCACTATTATACTACAATGTAGAAAATAATAAAAAGAAAGACTCTTGAATGAGTAGGTGTGTCCACACTTTTTTGAAATCTGTGAATTCACATATGTTTTCACCAAAACCTTTTTAAGAAGGCCATTTATTTTAAGCACCATGTTATTGTGTGTTAGCACTTGTCCACTGTAATTGGATGTGCATCAGTTTTAACTCCACTTCTGTTAACATACTGTATATGTTAATTGTTGGTCTCACTTCACTTTTTTGTCCATTGCTTGCAGCCACACTGCAGAGAAGGTCGTTTGGGAAGAGAGGTAGACGCGGGTTCCATTTTTTGAATAGCTGTAGTAGTGAGTACAGTGTCACAAGATCCCCTGTGAACCCCAACTTAACTGTTACACTCCTGTATGTAACCACACAACTGACAATAGGCCCCTGTTGCCTTTTATGTAGCCGATTTGGTAGACGTGGCATTCTAGCGTTTTAAAAAGTCTACTGAGCAAAGTCGCAAATGTATAGTATGTCCCACCAATTTATGTCTGCATTTGGTGTTTTGTTGCATTTTTCGAGCCTGGTGCTTTCGGGCTTTTGTGCTCTGCTTTCAACACGTGCATGTCTTACAAAGTAGGTTGGAGAATGAGTGTGTGAGCCACAGCTCTGGGCGGGATGTGAGTCAGAGAGTGGAGACTAGAGGTTAGCGAAATGTCTCAGGAAGTTACCTAGGAGTTGGGTTTAAAGTGGAATTTCTTAATGCCTGGGCATATGAAGAGGGGTCTCCCCACCCTGTAGCCTCGGAAATATCCAGTACCTTGTTGGGGCAGCAGGTAGCCTAGTGGTTAGATCGTTGGGCCAGTAAAAATCTGTCGTTCTGCCCCTGAACAAGGCAGTTAACCACTGTTCCTAGGCCATCATTGTAAATAAGAATTTGTTCTTAACTGACTTGCCTAGTTAAATAATAAAGAAATAAAAAATCTACTTTTAGAAGAGGCAGGGGTCATATTTCTATCTTACACAATATTATATTTTGTTTAGACATACCGAGATTGTCTAGACTATACTGCCTCAACCTAGTCTCACTGACAGGCTTGCCCCAGAAACCTTTTTTGCTCCACGGTTCAGTTATAGAAAATGCTTTAGACACGCATGTGTTTGGCTTGCGCGCCATGAGCAATCTCTACAATGATCTCATAATTTGATGGGAGAACACCCTAGAGCACAATGCTTTAGCAGACATGATTATTTATTTTACGTTGAAGTGCTCAGTAGATGTTTTAAAAATGCTATGCCACGATAATTATGCATCTGAACGACTCCTTTTTAAAATGGCACCAGAATTATTTAAGTCAGGATACATAACAGTTGTGTCCCTTTCATAGAGGTCAAGTCTTAAAAGCACCCTAAGGCTTTCAGTCTAAAAGCCATTCATCTTGACAGTTAGATTAAAGGAAGATAAAGGAGTTAAAAACGTGTAGGGAAGATTAACTCCACTCTTTTTAAATGTATGTTCTTACCTTGTACAGTATTTGGTTTATTCACATACTCCTGGCAAGATAGCCTGCATCCCTTTTGCAATGCAGTCCTGGTTATGGCGATTGGGCTGTGTCGCATTGTGATGACTCAAACCATGTTGTGGTTTTTGCCCTGCCAGAATGGCCTTGCGATGACTTGTCAGTTTCTGCCCTGAGCTCTTTCCACTGCAGCAGCAGGCAACGTGCCTCAGCCTGCTACCGTACACCTTGCCGCAGACACACGCTGCTGCAACACCCTCCCTCCCCGACCAGCACACCCACCTAGCCTAAGTACACTGTCGTTTTAATCCCTGACCTCTCCCATTCGCTTCAGGCCAGGACACTTGGCCCCCGCCTCATCAACTTCCATCCCAAGACCGTCCAAAACGCCAAGCCTGCTCACTCACTACTGCATCAGCACCCTCAGTCTCCCATCGTTACATGCCGTCACACACATCGACAGACATGTTTGTCACACACGCTTGCTTTGTGCCCACCGCAGCATGTCTGTGTGCTGAAATTCAACAAACATCAATTTTTTTTGCTTGCCATTTTTCTTTGTACATTCAATGCACAATGTTCTGCTGCTTGCATCCATCATGTGTGTTTGTGAGAGTGTGTTAGGATATATTGAACTGGACAAATCATTTAAAAAATGAATTTCCTCTGCAGGTAGCCATTTTGCTGGAAATCGATATTACTCTCTCTTACCCTTAAGTTGATTTGAGTTGATATTTTGGTTCTGTTAGTGGGTTTCCCACTTTGCACCTGATTTGTAATACATTTTACGTGAATCTGTTGGTGTCCAGGTCACTGTAAACATGCTCTTCCTATCTCTTGTGTTATCCATCCATGTTGTGTGAGAGACCATGTAGTGTGAGCTGTCCGAGAAGGACCCGTGTTTGTTTCTGTAAGACACTGTGTGTGTGTGTGTGTGTGTGCTTGTCTGTGCAGGCCCATCCTTAGTTTGATGTGATTAGCACTCTAATGGCTGTTCTGTCTGTCGTATCAGGCTCTATCTCCTCACCAGGATGGAGGCGTGGCTCTGTGACCCCCCGCATCACCACTTTCCCATGCCCGGGTTGCCAACACGACGTGGACCTGGGCGAGCGGGGCATGAGCATGCTCTTCCGGAACTTCACCCTGGAGAGCATTGTGGAGCGCTACCGGCAGGCAGCCCGCGCCGCCGTGGCCATCATGTGCAACATGTGCAAGCCGCCCCAGCAGGAGGCTACCAAGAGCTGCATGGATTGCAAGGCCAGCTACTGCAACGAGTGCTTCAAGTTCCACCACCCCTGGGGCACCCCCAAAGCCCAGCACGAATATGTGGGGCCCACCATGAACTTTAGGCCCAAGGTAGACACAATTTACCACCTCGGGGGGGGGGGTTCATTGTGCTGTTGATCTCGACCATGTTGCTCTGCTTTTGATTTTAGATTGCAGGGATCAGCTCATGTCATTGATGGTGGACAATCATTGACGAGTTGATTGCGTTAATGATGCTGCTTTCAGAGAGATGTTGGTTTAATTTCGACTGACAATAAGTGTTATCTCTGCTTTTCTTTGTGCTTCTGCAATCTAGTGAAACTCGCTGGTTGTGGGAGATACCTGTTCAGTGCTAATAAATAGAAAGATGATTGAAAGGAGAGAGTATGTCATTTAGTGTTGACAAACTTTTGGGCTAACCCTTTGTGCCATTTTGCATATGTGGTGTGACGAGTTTGTTATTATTATAATTTTTTTTTAATGACCACTAATCCAATGTGTGCTCATGGCCATCCAGGTGCTGATGTGTCCGGAGCATGAGATGGAGAAGGTCAACATGTACTGCGAGGTGTGCCGGCGTCCAGTCTGTCACCTGTGCAAGCTGGGAGGCTCTCATGCAAACCACAAAGTCACAACCATGAGCAGCGCCTACAAGATCCTCAAGGTACTTTATGACGATAACGATGTCTCCAACCATTCACTTGACCTGACCAGAACTTAATCTGATTTATTTACCAGGAAGCAAACGGGGAGTGAACTACCTGAATTTGTCCCAAAAAGTACATTTGTTTTTCATTGCAAATATTTTCTGTTGCAAAATGTTTTGCTACGGTGTGTACTAATGAATACACCCCAGGAAAAAATAATGTTATAGTTTGGAAGTTGATGTTTACCCAACTGGCCAGTGACGCTGTTGTTTCTCAGCCCCCTAATGAAATATTGATCAGTTACCTGTACTAAGTGGCACACGTCCACATGATCAGTTTTCCTTTGTGAGCAGTGTAATCGACGTGTGGTCATCAACAACAAGCAAACCTCGTCTACCCCGCCTAGACGGAGGTCAATCAGCCACTGAAAGCAGAGGGACTGAGGACTCGTGTCCTCTGGCTGTAATCTAAAAGGCCTGTGGACACGGGCACCGGGCCAGACTCATCCATATTTAATGCAATCATTTGTATCTTATGTTCTATCTATTGAGCATTTCTGCTAATGTTCTTTGTTGTTATTATACCAACAGGAGAAGCTATCAAAGGCTATCCATTACTTAATCAGCAAAGAGGACCAAGTGAAGACTCAGATTTCCCACCTGGAAGTGTTGATCAATGAAACCGAGGCAAGTAACTGTGTTGACAAGTAACTGTGTTGACAGAGTTAAACTAGTCCTGTGTTGTCTATTATGTCCACTAACAAAGGGACATTCTAACAAAGGGACATTCTGTCTGCCCTGAGAAGGAAGGTCACTTATTCAAATGCATATAAAGGCATAAACAAAGGAACATGTACTAATTCACATGAATTCCACTGCAGAAGCGTTTGCTCATCTGTACTGTATTATGTATTTTGTCCCTGTCTTGTTTTCATTTGTTGTAATAGTACGTCTATGCTAGCCATGTCCCAGATCTGTTTGGGCTATCATTCCAACTCCTTGTCATGTCAAACTCTTCGGCACGACAAGAAGGCATGATGTGGCATGATTGCACAAACAAACACTGGTCCATAGGCTACTTCTATGCAGTTGTAGYTTTCAATTAATTGTCGTGCAACATTTCTCTTACTTCTACAGGAGAACGGCCAGTTGGCGGAGCGTCGGACCAACGAGCACTTTGAGCGACTGTTCGAGACCCTCCAGGAGAGGAAGTTTGAGATGCTGCGCTCCATCGAGCAGTCGAGGACGCGGCGTCTGGACCAGCTTCGGGGCCAGGTGGACGAGTACCAGGGCATGTTGGAGAACAGCGGCCTGGTGGGTTATGCCCAGGAGGTTCTCAAGGAGACGGACCAGTCCTGCTTTGTTCAGACTGCCAAGCAGCTTCACACCAGGTCAGCCTCTCTCCAGCTCTGACTGACACTCCCAGTCCCAGCACATTGCCCTCTGTTATGGATAGTATACAGTAGAGACTGTCACCCAAAGGTTCCCGTCATCAATTGTGGGTAAAGGCTATTGTCTAATGGTGATATAATACCATTGTTTATAAAAGGGCAGTAATTCGATTGGCCTCCATTCTTAATAAACAAAGGGCCCATTTTCAACCTCTTTATTACAGGCCATAATGGCTATTTGATCATGGTGACTTCCCTGTGGCAACTCTGGACCTCTAGGTTTCTAATGGGGATTTGGCCCCTGTTATTTTAGTGCTGGAGAATTCAATCAGCTTATGTGGGTGTGGTGAGTGCCAGAGATCCGGTCAGCCATTGGTGTGGCTGGCCAGGTACCTTTTCCAAGTGAGAGATTGGAACGACAAAGCCTTGTTTACTTTCCCCATGTCCCGCTCTAGCTCTAATCCTGCTTATTGATCTCCATTAGTCAAAAAGCAGCTTGAGGACTTTATTCACGCTTTTACTTTTAGGAATGCTGTTACATTAATACACACACATTTCCCACACTCTCGTTTATCTTGCCCAGGAGATGATTTCCATTCTGCTCTGATGGAATGGCTTCTTGGTAGCGTGTAGTGTTCACTACAAAGTGAATAACTCTGCCATTTGTGTCCTTTCACTCCCAGGATCGCGAAATCCACCGAGTCTCTGAGGACATTCCACCCCGTGGCCGACCCCTCCTTTGATGAGTTTGTGCTGGAAACTTCCAGAGAGGAGACTCTGCTGAAGGAGCTATGTTTTGGGGGAGGTGAGTTCCCCACCCCACACTACTAATATGTAAAAATGTATGCAGACATTGCAATGCAAGCCCAAAGTTGAACCGTAATTTGTTGACACTCCTCATTGGTTCCCCTTTAACTCACCTCCGCCTCAACCTGTCAGTCACTTTCACCTCCTCCTGGGCTCTGCTCTCTGTTAAGACACTGGTAACCAGAAGCCCTTTTAATTCAATAAGCCGGTTACACTCCTGATATACACGCAGGGATTTTGGCACTGAGAGCATTGCAGGGCTTTTTCTGGTCCACTGCTTTGCATAGACTCTCACGTCCATTTGCCCCGATTAAAGAAAAGGGCACTGTGAGGCGGGCTGGATATAATTGTCTGCCATGAAAAGGAACTGATTTGATATGCGCATATTAAGTAAGGGGAGTGTAACCCAGGAAGTAAGCAGAAGGGTATTCATAGACTGTCATCTACCTGTGGCTGTGTCCTTAGGATGAGCTCCAGCCATTCTCCCTCCTGCTAGAAGTATTACTGATCATAAAGGGCTCTGCTCTGTCGCGCCATAGTGGGTCATGAAAGGGTCATATGAAACAACTGTTGCTTACATATTAGAAATGCGTCCAAGTAATCAATTTTCCCTTTCTTGCGGGGAAAGCTGCTTGAAAGCCCTTGAAAGGAAGGCCATTGATTGATGTGGTTAATCTAAATGGTAGGGAAGGGACAGGAGGGTAATGATGCACTCTGTCTGAGAGGAGGAAGCTCTAAGAATTGATGCCCAGCAGTAATTGAATTGACGGTAGACATGAAAAGAGCAGAGGATGCAAAACTGTCTCCTATTTAACAAATGTCTGGCAGTCCTCATCACCAAGGTTCACAGTGCCTGTAGGGTAGGGATCTGAGGATGGGACAGTGACAACCAAGGACACCTCCCACAAATATCCCCCCAAGAGTCGATGTGTAATTTCAACCCTGCTCATCAAGATGTCATTACAATGCCATTCTGGAGTCTTCTACGCTCACACTGGCTCCATATTTGAATGTGTCCCACTAGTTGAACCATAAAGACATTGTGGTGTGTGCTTTTTCCCTTCCTAATCCATCCCCTCCAGATACTGCAGTATGGTCTGAACTCACGGCCAGTAAGAAGGACGTTGACGTCTCTGTTTAGTCTGTCTCTCCCTCCCGTCCCGGCTGTAGCCTGAAAAATAGTCTGTTTCTCTGAGAATAGCTGCGCTCTCGGGCCGGGTGCCGGCTGGGTTTGCAGGCTGCCCAGTTCCATCTGCGGCACCCTCCTCAGCCCTGATCCAATTCTATGGGACCCTAGCTGGATCCGGCTACTACTGTTTGACAGGAAGCTCTATCCGCAGTGAGCGAGGGGGAGAGAGCGAGAGAGGGTTTTGCAAAGTGCTTTTCCTGGCAATGTCTGTGCATAAATGAAACCTTTTTAAGAGCTTCTCTTATTCGTCCTATCCATTGTCCTGTCTATATTCTGTACTGTCTGTCTATGAGTTCAGTCTCATCTCTGGTCGACTCCATGCCCTTAATAAATAAACTTATGCGATTACATAAACCAATGTGTTGAATCAAGTTTAGGGTTCTTATCATTTTGGGGTTTATTTTTCTATATTTCCTGTATAACCAATACCATTTAAAATAATTTCTAGCATTAGTTTGTATGGGACGTTCTGGCTCTAACAAGTCTTACTTGTCTAAGGTTTGCCTACTTATGTTAGTTTGTCGATTTAGAGAAAGACATATGAATTGGCTGCAGACAAATTACACTTTAAACTGACCCCTCCCTCTGCCATTTACCTTTTCTCCTCCCCTCCCTCTCCAGTCCCTGACCCTCCCATCATCGATCTGTCCCGCAGTCGCGTCTACAACGAAGGCCTGGTGTGCTGGCAGTTGGCTGAGGACACCCTGGCCACAGACCACCAGGTGCTGGAGTACAGGAAGCTGGGTGTTGAGAAGGACGAGGAGGAGGGCAGCAGCCGCTGGCGCCCCACAGTCCCGGTGTACGGCCCCAGCACAGTGGTGTGCGACCTGGAGGCCAACAGCCTCTACTCGTTCAGAGTACGCAGCTGCCGCAACTCCCTCTACAGCCCCTACAGCCCAGAAGTCACCTTCCACACACCACCTGCTCCAGGTAGGCACCAGGCACTGATGTCATACACACACACCAAACACTGATTATGATGATGTCATATGTGTATGGTTGGCACTGATGAAGAGAGAGGTGGCCCTGGGCCCTTAACCAAAACAGTGACAGACTAATAATTTCAAGCTCTACTGGAATAAATTCTCTGCAATAATTTAACAATGATTCAATTCCCTTTTTCAAATGTAGGAACTGGAGAAAAACTAGTATACTGTACTGGGCTCTATAGCAATCATCTCTACTAGGCTGTGAAAGCAGCCATGAAAGTTGGATGCTAATTATCCTAATTACAAAGAAATACATCTTATTTTCAGTCTTACGTTGGCATCCCGCCTGTGTTGGGCTTCGGGGCTGAAGTTAAGCTTTATTTTTTCCCCCCTCCCGAGTCTGTCGGTATTTAGCAGTCGGATCCACGGAAGATTACAAATTGACAGATGCTCGACTGTTCAAAGTGAACTGTGTGGATAAAATACAGTTGACTGTTAGGAAGCTACGGTGGGTCGGTCATTCATTTATAATTTCTGCGACCCATCTCCTTTGTTGAATCACAGAAACATTGCCTTTTTGAAATTGCTGTTTTTTTTTTCAGACCGACTGAGCAGAGTTGAGATGCAGCTGAGGTCCAGAGTTACAGTTCATCTGTTTACGATATTCAAAGCCTCTGTTTCTAAGCACTCTGAATAGCAATCACATGCCATCTGTAGAGCACTCTAGGGATTGATATCACTTTAATTCCTCAACAGTCTACTGAATTGGACAGATACACATCTAGATGTGTATAAGAGACAGCTCCTGTCCGTCCGTCTGAAACCCCCATGCATATAGACAATGGCTGATCCATTAGGATTTCGTTGAGTGTTTATCCCCCCCTGGCTCATTAGTTTGCCGTAAACTGAGGCTGGGCCCACTGTGGATGGAAGTCCAGTGATGGGAGCCCACATTCCTTTGCCCGGACTGTGGACACATGTAGCAGTGGGGTGCACAGTGCGTTAGTAATGAGATGGAATTCTGGGTCAACGCTGGCCTCAGACATTACAGTAGCTTCAACACGCCTCCTATCACAACAACCGTCAGTGTAGGCGTAGACTTTAATCATTGCTGTATGACCATACATTTGTCCTTTTCTTATCCTTTTTAATCAAGCTTATCTTTAGGATGACTCCATTCAATTAAGTTTGTGCCGTTCACACAACAAAGGCTAAAGGGGTAAACGGCTAGTGTTTTTACGGGAACGTCATGAATTAATGCGAATGAAGTCATCTCATAACATGGAGACAAAATGCAATGGTTCAATGCACAGGCATAATTATTTTACTTACATTTATAGTAATTATTGCCTTTGGCGTTGTAACTATTTTTGGAATATTTTTATGTTCAGCAGCAGATGTGGCCTAGAAAATAATTTATATAGACCTTATTTGAGAAATAAGAAACCAAGCATTGTTTTGTATATCTTCACATCTGAAAATGTATCGTTTTGGAAATGTGTTAAATTCCTTAAGTTTGTTTCATTACTTGAACATCTTTATAATGGCGCCCTCATGTGACACTTTATGAAAGTCCACCTTTTCCCTGGCATCCAAAGATGATGTGAAATCCTATCTGCAGCTGATGCTGTTCCTTTTGTATCATTGCTCGCTCTCTCCTGTAGTGTTTGGCTTCCTGTTCAATGACAAGTGCGGCTTCAGCTCGGAGCGGCTGACGTTGAGTAAGCTGCGTGACTCGGTGGAGAGTGCGGCCGGCATGGCCTTCCTGCTGGCTGCTGAGCGTGTGCAGACAGGCAGCTACATGGGCCTGGACTACATCATCGGTGACACGGGCATCTCTCAGGGCAGACACTACTGGGCCTTCCGCGTGGAGCCCCACTCCTACTTAGTCAAGGTGGGCGTGGCCTCTGATTCCAAGCTGCTGGAGTGGATCCACAACCCCCGGGACACTAGTAGCCCCAGGTAAACCCCACTTCCTCAGTCTTACTCTATTACTCACTAAGGATCAGGCCTGAGTCACAAAAAAGCCTGTGATGTAAGAAGCATTAACCTGTTAAGGGCTAACTCACGAACCAGGTTTTAGTTTCTCAACAATTCATTGTTATTACCTACTTTGTGGGTTTACTATTATGTATATTTTAACAGGCTTCCAGATAATGATGGTGCGTGCGTCAGAGTATAATTGAATGTGTTGCAATTGTAGGCTGCTTTCTCTTATCTCTTCCAACTCCAGGTACGACCACGACAGTGGGCACGACAGTGGCAGCGAGGACGCGTGCTACGACCTGTCCCAGCCCTTCACCCTGCTCACCGTGGGCATGGGCAAAGTGTTCATACCCAAAGCATCTATCTCTTCCGCCACCGCCGGCAATGACCACGGCAACCGGGTGCTGCCCATGCCCCAGCGCATTGGCGTGTACCTGGACTACGAGGCGGGCCGTGTCTACTTCTACGACGCAAACACCATGAGATGCCTTTACGAGCGGCAAGTGGACTGCACCGGTACCATGTATCCCGCGTTTGGCCTCATGGGTAGTGGCAAGGTTCATCTAGAGGAGTTCATCACAGCAAAGCGGCTGTCGTATATGTGAGATGTTGGGCCTTCCACACACCAAAGTCTCTCTCGCACTCTCAACACTTGCCTTTGAGCTCATGTTTCTCTCTCTCTGCTTTCAGTCAGGTATATTTTTGTAGTGATTTGTTTGTGTGTGTATGTACACACTATTTCAGTTGATTATGATCATGCCATTTCTTTGTTTTAATGAACAGCTATTTATATTGTACTACTAAGTCCAGTAATATGTAGCCAAGAGAAACTCGAAGAGCCTTGTAGCTAGTCCCACTCTTGTGCCTTTCATGATAAATAGGTAATCTAGCAAATGCTGTAATTTGTCTAATAATAACTGTGCAAAACAGCAAGGTTAGTCATCAGTTACAAAGGTGAGAGAGTGTATCTAAGTCACAAGGACCCCTCGGTTGAGAAACATCCCTACCAAAAACTGAGACAAAACGTATACCTAATCAATGTCCTTTGACAAGACTCACGGTCAACACCGGTTGGGTAGACCGCATTCGAATTTGGACACATTCTCACAGGTGTTTTATTTAAAAGACTACCACACCTTTCACATATTCTCTCAAAACCTACTCACTACTTCAAAGCAGAGCACATTTATCTGAATTGTAACACTAGGCATTCACAGGGTGGAATTCAAACGTGAGATCTGCGTGTGCAACTCAGACTTCCCATGTAAATCATGGTGTCAACTTTTGGAATTGTGAGTTGACACAGGCCGATCTCAAGTTAAAATTGCGCTCTCACCGATTTTAGTTGTTAATCACAAAATGTTGACATTAATTAATTGAACTCTGACACGGCTGTCTCGGATGCAGTTGTTCAACAGCAGTGAATGTTTTCCTTTTAGCACCAAGAATGTGAAACCTAGGACACCTGACAGGTTCTTACTACACATACTTCCACGGAACTCTCTGCTACGATGTAGTTCCTTTTTTGGACTACTTCATATTAGAAAAGTCTACAGAACTTACAGCCAGTTGTTACACAAGTTGTTGATTTGGCTCTTGAGAATCAAGAGGGGGCAGTGTTTCAGAACATTTAGATAGAAAATATATTATGCAAATCGACCAAATTCTCTGTCCTCTAGAAAAAGGTGTCATTTTGACTCTATACATTACTTTTATCTCATTGTGAACATTTCACCCGACTGAATACACCCCTGGTCAGCTCTGGCTTTCCTACATGCGTTTCTGGACAGGACTATCTGTAGATCCAGTCATGTTTGTGTTTTGTTGAGGGTAAGGGTAATCGGTGTGTGTTTTCTCAGGTTTGTGGCCTGTGGGCCTTATGCTACCTACCTCCTATCGGCCCTGGAAATCCTTTTAAAACTATACCTTCCTCCTCGGAACAGGACTTAACTTTCCTTTGCAGCTTCTATAAATACATCACAATTTTATTATACCGTAATATATCAGCCTTTAAGCTTGTTATTATCCAATAATAAACTGGAATTAACTTTTTTTTCCATTTCAACCTCCATGTACATATCTAGTGTGACATTTTCTGTCAAATAAAACCTAGATCTGCAATTTATTCTCGGAGTTTGTATCTGCTGTGAAGTTACTCAAGGCTTAATGGAAATTGGTGGAAAATTGTAATTGGACCTAGATGTAATCATGTCTGCCTGAATTTGTGAAGTGAGCAATTTAAAACTGAACATACACATCCCCCTTTCTGTGTTTGATGTGCTTAGGTCCATTTGAGTGTAGCGTTTCCTAGAATTTGTGGTGTTATTTTGTTGTTGCTTATCTGAATCCTATAAGGTCATGTTGAGTAACAACGTAATCTGTAGTTTTAAACTCAATTCCTATTTACTTTAGAATTGGTGCGCATCATTTAGAGTAATTCTCTACCATTCCTTTTAGGGCACAACACCTCTACCTGTTCCTTTTGGAATGACTGAAACACCTTTAAAAAGTCTATGCACTTAATTAACAGGTTCAGGGTTGTTTATTCATCACAGAATGCATTATTATATACAGAACAAACTGAATGTCTCTTAGATTAGGTGTTTGTGTTCATTTGCTTTTCTTGGGTCAAGTCACTGGTGGCCACAGCAGCTGTGTCTTTCACGGTCGATGTATGGTAGAGGTTTACTATATAGTGCGCATATTTTAGCGACATATCACTGCTAATTTTAGAAAAGGGAATCATATGGCTTTCAGTAGTAAGTTAAACCAAATATTCTGCAGACTCTCAATCAAATGGTTCAAGCTAGCACTTTAAACTGTAGCATGTATGCCTCTCGGCTGTGCAGGTCTGTATGAATTGGTGTGCAATATTATGTAGAATGCAGGAAATAGGCCTATTGTTTTCTCCTGTAAGTAATGGGTTGCGATGTTTGCTTTCTGTGAGTATAATGCTTTAATGAACATGAAGCTTTGTTGGTCATCAGATTCTTGAAATACTAAGCTTTTTTTTTTATTTGCTGTTTGTTGATTTGTATGAAATAAACTAGTGTTTTAAACCAATTGTTCTCTCTTTGTAGGTGTGCGTGTGTATTTATACCTAGTTGTTTTCACTTTTGAATATGGTTTTGCAAACAGAAAATGCTAAATGTTGATAATCCTTGTCACCATATCACTCTACTGGGAATTGGGATAGCAGGGCATGGAAAACTGGAACATTTTAAGAAATGCATATGTAACCGATGTGAAATGGCTAGCTAGTTAGCGGTGGTGCGCGCTAATAGCGTTTCAATCGGTGACGTCACTCGCTTTGAGACCTTGAAGTAGTGGTTCCCCTTGCTCTGCAAGAGCCGCGGCTTTTGTGGAGCAATGGGTAACGATGCTTCGTGGGTGACTGTTGTTGATGTGTGCAGAGGGTCCCTGGTTCGGGGCGAGGGGACGGACTAAAGTTATACTGTTACACATACACACAGACTCCTCCTAAAGCCACGTACCTTTTCTCCTCCCCTCAGACCACGATCCACCCATCATCATTAGACAGCATGTGACGCTACTGCCTCTACAGATAAGGTAAGATTATCTACCCTTACAAAAAAGTCCTAAAGACCTACACAGTTACTAAACAAAGGCAACAATTCCTGCAGGAATCCTGTATGATTGATTAAATTCTGCAGGGAATATTTGATAGGACACCTGCTTAATTGGCCTTATCCTGCAGGAATTTAAAAGATCCTGCACATCCTGGCCAAAAAAATGACATAATATTCCTACAGAATCAGCTTAATCCTTTCAGGAGCTGCCCCGCCCCCCCCATCCCCCGGTTGTCTAGGTCTTAATTGAAAGGAAAAACTAAAAACCCGCAGACACTCAGCCCTCTGTGGAATGAGTTTGACACCCCTGCTGAAAGGAATCTACTTCTGAAGGTCCTGCAGGTTTTTTGTAGTTCTATATTTTTTGGGGGTGCTATTTTGTGCAAATTGAGATGTCTAACAGTGTTTTGAGTAATGTTGTAGTTGGAAACAGTAGTTGGTACCAGAAGACTGCAGCAGAGGAGAGGACTGAGAAGGCGTCAACCCTTCATCTCTGTAAGGCAAGGGGAGATACTCAATTAGGAAAAGTCAGTCCTCAACTCCTCCGTCTTCTCCTCCATGACCCGGAAACGATTAGTGCTCGAGGCGAGTAACAATTTGTTAGTAGATGAACAGAGGAGCCTGTTCACCACCTCTATTAGCTGATGATCAAGAGTATCCTTATGACATCTAGCACGGAAGTTTAAAAAAAAATCCGCCACAGCTTTTTTCTCAAAGGAAAAAAGCATGCACATATTTCAAAACGATACATTACTTTAGAGTTTTAGCTACTTATTATTTTATCTATAAAATGTCTTGCACAAATAGCTAAATTTAGTTTTTATCGCTTTGCAAATTTAATTTGAGATTCCACTCCTGTAAAAGTAATTTGCCTGGTGAGTGGGAATGGAGGAGTCTCATTTCATACAAGCACATGTTTCCTCGCCTCAGCTCCCCTATTACCTTTTTCAAAGCAGGAGAGAGGAGATATGAGTCGAGCAAAACCAATTGAGCTTCTCCATAGGTCGCCTTGGTGAGGGGGCCTGATGTTGAAAGACCCGAAACACCGAATGACCCCAAGTTACATCACTGTGTCCAAGAGCATTGTGAGATGTATCCAATCAATAGTACAGATAAGAGTAATGGTAGCAAACTAAATGTAATACAGCCCGTGGAAAATGCAACACAGCAAAAAAGCCTATGCAATTATACACAATGTGCAGAGTAGGCTAATCATATTCTATGAATATGCTCTTTCATGAGAGCCTATATTTGGTTTCCTGGCAGGGCAACGGGGTGATTGAATGGCGGCACACCTGCAATTATGGTAAGCTACAGAACAGATGGCATTAAATAGCCTGTAATTTACTGTTCAACTGTTGTAGCAAGTTATTGTATTTTGATCAATACACAAGGTCAAATTCCATTTGACAAAGAAGTAACATTTTTGTAAGTGGCCATACTGTTACTTGCCAGCATCATCAGGCCAGCAATTGGTCCAGCGCATCACCTGCTTCATGAGGATGCTGCTTAGTCGTCAGGGAAGAAGGGGTGCACGCCACGCATGCTCGTGGGCTGTGTAATACGGAAGGAGGAAGCAAAGAGATTACATTAGCGTCAAGGCAACAACATTAAGATTTCCGTTTTTTCGATTGTGGCTTCAAAATAAAGGTGTGGTACAACGCGATCATCCGAAATCAATAATTTTGCAGCTTTGCATAGTGACTAATGTTAAAATTAGGTTACAAAATTATAACTACATTGGGGAAAAAACTAATTACTACTTTTCATAAGATAAATAATATAAAGGGGACCACATTGAGAAATGGTTGGAGCTTCAATAAATTAATGTAAAGAACATAGAATATTCTAACATAACCTACTGATCTAGCACTATAGTCTATGGTGTTATTTCCTGGGGGACTGGTCTACATTTCAAACAGCACTTTCTACTACACACATTCCATTGGTCCCAATGCAATACAGTGTAGTGTAGGCCTATAAATTACATATTGGCTTATAAAGAAAAACTATTATGAGCTGATGCAAAAGTGTGGTTGGGAATACTCTGTAGGGTCTGTAGAATCTATATATGGTGTTATTTCATGGGGGACTGAGGTCTTGCATTGGGACCAATTGAATGGGTGGAGTAGAAAGTGTTGCTGGATATTTAGACCTCAGTCCCCCATGAAATAACACAATATATAGATTCTACAGACCCTAGTGAGTAATCCAAACTCTCCTTTTACTTCGGGACCTAGAATATTTTGCTCTATATAAGCCAATATGTATTTAAAGTGGCAATCAGTAGCTAATACAATAACAAAGCTGCACCCCACCATTGTTTAGGGAAAAAGCGGAGGTGTGGGCCTGGAGAAATTTAACCATTCTTAAATTCATAGACAGCTATGGATGCATGTATTTGACTGTCAATGATATACAAATTATAGTGTTAACCATGTTTTAAAGCTACATTTACTTTGTTTCTAAACATTTAGAATATACGTTGGGGTTTGATGGGGTACAACCATTGAACTAAGCTCATGAGGCATTTATAAGTTATAGTCTTCAAGAATCAATGGGTACATATCATGCGTTTTTAAATCCAAAAATGGTTGCAGCAACTGCTTATTGCTTCTTTTATTATACAGTGTATTGCATTGGGGGCATTTATTTTACCTTGAACGTGTTTTTTAAAACCCACATTTAATGCACATGTCATAAAATATGAGTCATTGTTAATGTTTAGACAATTATGTTTTCATATATCATGAATCAATACAGGGTTTGACACTTTTCTACTATTACGCGGTGACTTTTATTTTTTTTAATCCAAAATTCCGCGACCCGGAAGTACTAATTTAGTGTAGCTGGTAGAGATTATACGTCATTGAGGTGCATTTGTGCGATAGATTATTAAATCAACCATGCTATGCAGCCACATGAAAATCTTACAGATATAGCAAAACTATCAATATTCAATCAATAGAGGTTTAAATATATTCAGACAAGCTTCGTCTGTCATTGGAAGGAGCAGCCTGGACATTGGAATTCAGCTGAAGGTAATACATTTCTGCTATCTTGACTAGCTAACTGCGGCTTCTTCGCCGGGACTCGCGCACACATGCGTGCACCTTTCTTTTCAGCCAAAAACACAGCGAGATTTGAGTCGTCTGTAGTTTTCGTATTATGGCAGTATTTGGTCCTAATTACTTGCCCGGACCATGATTTGCCCGTTCCATAAATAACATTGAGATTATGTTTGGACATTGGCATTTACAGCGTTGACGTTTGACAGCTCGAGCTGCTATCCTGTATTCAAATATGGAAGCTAGCGAATGTAAGGAGGTAAAATTGGTTTTATATTGGATATTCGGTTTTCTCTGGTCAATGGCTATTAAGCCAAGCATGCCATGACTATGAAGATGGTATATTCTGAATCAATTTAGATTAAAAAAAATTGCTGGGTGTCTTTCAATCTTCAGTAGCTGTTACGCAAAGCGTGCTATGACCAAAACAATTATATATTCAAGAATCAGGGGAGAATATGTCAAATAAAATAAATCCACAGTTATTATTTAGAAAATGTGTTGGATTTTTTGTTGTCGCTTTCAATCTTCAGTTCAATTTAAGGCATGCCATGACTATGCAAATTATATATTCTAAATCACGGGAGGATGGACAAAAATTAACTTTATATTTATTTACATTGCTTAGTTTTTCTTGTTGTTTATGGTAACATTTACATAGTCATGGCATGATTTGTGTAAGAGCTATTGATGATTGAAAAATTTAAAATAAGAGATTGACAAAATAAAACCATTTTTTTTTTTGTGCATCCTCCCTAGATTGTGAATATATAATTTTCGTAGTCATGGTACGCTTTGTCTAAGAGCTATTGATGAGCGAGAACCAAATATCCCCCGAATATCCAATATATCTTTTTTTTTTTTTTTACCTCTGTAGCTAATGTTAGCTAGCTGGCTAAATTCATAGCAAGGTGACAATTTACTAGCTACCTCATGATGTTACTCCAGATTACATCTAGTGAGTTATCAAGATACCCACATTAACATTTTAATAGTAATGTGTACAGCAGCTGTAGTTTGCTACATCATATACACCAGTGCAACAACTGTCAGTGTTTTTCAACAGCTAGCTAGGCTAGTAGTCATATTACTCCATTACCTTTTTGGAAGGGATTTTTGTGGCATGATTGACAACATTACCTAGCTAGTGCATTGCATTCAACTTTAGACCTAGTTAGTCTTTTAAAGATGAGATGATGTGCCTATAGCCATGTTATAACTCCAAAGATGAGGCTTTTTACACATTTTGAATTATTTATAAAGGCATTATAAAGAATACAAATTGGTAAAAAGCCATATTTTTTGTCATCATGGTTAATGTGCCTAGTGAGATGATGCATAGGTCCTGCATTCCATGAAGACAATAGCATTTATAGTACAGTATCTTTTTGTTTGTATTGTTACGTGTTTTAATTTTTTATGCAGTTAAGAGAAAATTCTTATTTACAATGACTGCCTCCCCCGGCCAAACCTGGATGACGCTGGGCCAATTGTGCGCTGCCCTATGGGACTCCCAAACACGTCCGGGTGTGATACAGCCTGGATTCGAACCAGGGACTGTAGTGACGCGTCTTGCACTGAGATGCAGTGCCTTAGACCGCTGCGCCACTCGGGAGTCCGAGTGTTGTCAGAGAACTCCTGTCACTTTCGGGTTGTTCCATTTGATTCCAACAAAGATTTTCTATTATATTGACAAGATAGTCAAGTAACCGCTCTAACAATGGAAATGAATGTCCTCAAAGATGGAAGGGAGGTGAGATCAGATGGGACTCTTCTAGCCAATGAAAGAGCAAAAATATTTTTATATGACAGTGGTTCCACACATTCCCATGACAAGGGAAAACTATTATTTGTATTTTATTCTGTTATATTCCATTATAATGTTACTATAAAATATGTGTGCTCCAATCAACTGGGGTGCGGTCAAAAAGTGATTGAAATCAAATGGAACCACCCATCCTTTTGCACACCTTGGTTCTTCCATGAATTGAGAGCTGTAGAAAGGTTTTTCATGCCAAGACATTACATTACTTGCCTAGTAGGACACGTGATACACAGTAGCATTAAAAGTAGTGCTCTGTAAAGGGATTAGGATGCAATTTGGGATGCTGTCTATGGCATGTTTATGTTGATTTCATTTTGAAATCAGAAATACCCCCCCCCCCAAAAAAAAGAATCACCAGCACTGTCAAGTATGGGCATGACAGAGTATTAATTGCTTGTGTGATTTATTAACATTGTTTGCCAAGTAGCTTATTATAATAAAATGTATTTGAGATGTCACTAATGTTAGGCTGATAATATCGATGGCCTCCTAGTTCTAAGACTCTTCTGCAGCTTTTGTACTGTGTACGCAATCTTTCCAGTTACACTTAGCCTAACTTGTGTTGAAATTGACTAGGCTTATTAGACATTCATATTGAATCTTCAACTCCAAGTGAAAATAGACCTTACTATCTCTGGTTTTTCTCTGTGGGTCTTTGCTCCATCCATGCAATCAGTAACGCGTTGGAGGTAGCCTATCTCTGTATTTTTCATAGAACTTCTAAGTTTGATAATACCCCCGTGGGCCATTTCTAGCCGGGATATGCAAAACATTCTATTTGAATAGGCCAAGATAAGGCTATAGTAAAGTTAGTTATTGTTTTATTTATGAGGTATTGTGTAATTCTATACATGTTGTGTGATCCATCATGTCTAATGGCTTATTCCAATGAATGTATAGCCTACTCTTAATTATAGGTTTCCGGAATTTTTTTCCCTCAGTTTTAAATTGAGGGAAAATACTGTAGGCTGCTATATAGGTTAGATTTGTTGCATTGAAATGGCTACTTGGCCTATTTCTTCTATTTTGTCACTCTAGACAATACCATGTCTATCTATCTTACAGAGAGTATAAATATAGTACACTATATTCACACATTTTTTTTGTAGATTACATTACGCTTGTAGCCTAATAGTTTCAGTAGGTTGTCAAATGGTACTTTTGGAAATGCACACAAGGAAATGGACAGTGCATCTTCAGACTGATGGTTGTGGTGTTTGTTGAGGTTGCGTGGTTTCATCCCTTGATGGGACCTTTTTTAAACCAACCTGAAGCCCTGATTATTATTTTTTACTGTGCGTCTCTCTGACTGTGTCATGTCTGTTTTGCAGAGTGACTGCCGCTGAACCTTGATGGGCGAATCAGGGTCGCGCCGCTCCACGCTCGTCTCCAGGCTGCCCATCTTCAGGCGGAGCGTAAGTAAGAGGCAGGACTCGTTGCCCTCCTCCCCATCCTCGGCCGGCGTGGGCAATGGCGTTCACACCTCGTCCCCCTCCAGCACCAACTCCAGCAACAGCAGCACGGGCAAGCGCCGTAGCCTGTTCCGCACACCCTCCATCAGCTTCAGCAGCAAGAGGAACAGTGAGCCGCCACGCATCCAGACCCCTCCTCTGGACCCAGCCCAGGACACCAACAGCAGCCAGAACAACCCTCCGCTGGGCTTCCAAGATGGCGCTGTGCTTCCACGGGCCAAGACGCGCCACTCCTTTGGCTTTGGGGGCCACCGGCAGAAAAAGATCACCCGCTCGCAGACTGAAGACTTTGAGAAGGTGACCTCCACGGCCAATAGGAACGTGTTCATCAACTGCATCAGCTCAGGTACCAACGAGGGCGATGACTCGGGGTATCTGGATGACTTCAGCGGCGACAGCAAGCGCTCGTACAGGCAGAAGAAACAGCTGCTGCCCAAGTCCTTCTCTGCCCACCACCGCTTCTCCAAGAACTCTGAGCAGTGCAAGCCCCCAGTGGTGAGTGTAGTGCCGCCGACGTCAGGGGGTACCCCGGGCTCGTGGCCGGGCGAGCTGCTGGGGGAGAGCTCCCTGCAGTCGCCCATTTTGTCTGAGGACCGCACCACGGCCCTCACCCCCTCCGAGTTTAATGTCCCCATCACAGAGGACTCTGTGTCTGAGGTGGACGTGCTGCTTGCCCCCAGCCTCGCCGCCACACCAGACAACTTCAGCCATGTCGTCTCTACCTCCCAGGTGTTCTTCATGCCTGCCCAAGCTGCCACAGACAAGCCCCTACTGCCAGACACCAGCACCGCAAACACCACAGAGTCTGAGACTGCAGTCCCTGTCACAGAACCAGCAACAGCTGCAACACCACCAATGCCACCGGAACAACCAACACAATCACAGGAAGAGAAGGAAGAAGGGGAAGAGAAGGAGGATGTTGTGATGGTGGAGGAGGTCAGACCAGCGCAGACGGAGACTAGTGAGAGCGAGGCAGGCCCAGTGCGTAGTAAAGGCTACCATTCCAATCCAGAGCAGTCTGAGAGGAGGTCCAGGAACACAGTGCTCATCCAGGAACCAGGCAAGGGAGCGTGCTGCGGTAGACATGAACCCAGGTCATGTCACCTGAGGAAACCCCACACAGGTAAGAATTGAACAATTAATTGAATAACATGCGGAGTACTGATCGATCTCTATGCGATTGACTCATTGATAATACAGAGGAGGCGCATTGCTCTTGTGAAAAGCTAATTGTAAATTACTGACATGTATACTGAACAAAAATATAAACGCAACATGTAAAGTGTTGGTTCCATATTTCAAGAGCTGAAATAAAAGATCCCAGAAATATTCCATATGCACAAAAAGCACAAATTTGTTCACGTCCCTCTTAGTGTTTCTAATTTGCAAAGACAATCCATCCACCTGCCAGGTGTGGCATATCAAGAAGCTGATTAAACAGCGTGATCATTACACAGGTGCACCTTGTGCTGGGGACAATAAAAGGCCACTCTAAAATGTGGAGTTTTGTCACACGATGCCACAGATGTTTCAAGTTTTGAGGGAGCATGCAGTTGGCATGCTGACTGCAGGAATGTACACCAGAGCTGTTGCCAGAGAATTGATTGTTCATTTTTCTTCCATAAGCCGCCTCCAATGTCGTTTTAGAGAATTTGGCAGTATGTCAAACCGGCATCATAACCACAGACCACGTATAACCACTCCAGCCCAGGCTCTCAACATCCGGCTTCTTTACCTGCGGGATTGTCTGAGACCAGCCACTCGGACAGCTGAGGAAACTGAGGAATATTTCTGATTTAATTACGCCCATTTGTAGGGGAAAAACTAATTCTGATTGGCTGGCCCTGACTCCGAAGTGGGTGGGCCTATGCCCTCCGAGGCCCACCCATGGCTGCGCCCCTGCCCAGTCATGTGAAATCCATAGATTAGAGCCTAATGAATTTATTTCAATTGACTGATTTCCTTATATGAACTGTAACTCGGTAAAATCGTAAAAATTGTTGCATGTTGCGTTTTATATTTTTGTTCAGTATATTTTGGCCAAAGTGTTTGTACACAGTATTGCCTACCACCGTTTGAGACTGAATTTGTGTTTTCGGTCACCTACAAATAGACATTTTCTGTTCAAAGTGGTTGAAATTTACACTGCTTTCACATTCAGAAGGCAGAGGTATGGTCTACAATGTAGGCTATACTTTATGGACTCTTTGGTTGGATGATGTTGAAAGTACCAAAGTCAGATCGACAAGACTCATTAGGGGGTTGAGCAGCACTATTTTAGGCCCACGTGCCTGTTCTCAGTACAGTGGGAACTATTTCCTCTTAAAGGTATATTTATTAACCAATGGACAGCAGTTTCCTAAGACATTGTAGGCTGTAGTCACACCTGGATAACACCTCCTGTGCAAATTCCTACCCTTTGGCTATGTCTTTCTGAAATGGCCCACTAGACTCCACCGTTCACATACCAAACTTGAAACAGTATGGCACTGCTTGTAACATCCTTATGTCTGAATAGTTTTCTGAAGACAACTGTTTGTGAACTGCATTGGCTAGTCTACTGGTTTTGGGCAGTGTTAGGCTATCCATAATGATTAACACAGCACTGTTATTGTTCATTTCTGATGTAAGCCTATTTCTTGTCTGTCTGTTGCTTAGGTTACTTTGTATTGGTGATAACACGTAAGTAGTTATACTTGCACCTAAAAAGTGTGCTCCGTGATGATGTAGATCTATAACCCAAATTCAATCAATTAGTGAAAGTAGCCTTATTCCCTCACTATATTGGAAAAATGCCTTTACATTAGTGTAAAGGTCATCTAAAATAATTTATTTCCATAAACTCACCGAAGCTGTTGTTGCAAAACACTGGATCGCTTCCAGCCCCAAGGCTTGTGATAGCCAATTGATTGTTTGCTTGTTTTTAAGTTTTTCCCCCCCCGTGTAGTCTGCAATTGTTTGTCTGTGTCGCATTCGACAGTCTGCCTACTTGTCTGTTCACCACTTTTTTGCCTAGCTCCCTGTCTCCACGTCAGCAAAAATATTATCACGTGTCTTGTGCTCTGCCCTCCACAGTGTCCATGTGCAGCAGCAGCGCCAGCCCCTACCACGAGGTGATGCGCATGGAGCGCCGGCTACGTTCCTCCTCGGAGGGTGCCGGGGGGCCACGGGGGCTCCACCTCAACCTCAAAGAGCCCCATTGCACTGCCGAGGGGAGCGTGCTGCTGAAACAGAGGACCAACTCGTCGTCCTCCAAGCTTGGCAGCCTTGTACGTGTTTACACTACACTACACTACACTACACTTCAGTACAGCACAGTTACACTAGGATTACAGTAGAGGACAGTGCAGCAGGGGAGCTGGCAATGGTGCTAGCGGATCCTCACTGTAGAGTAAATAGCTTAGTCCATGGCCGCATCCTTCTCTGGATTACACTCTCACACGGGGATAACAGCCCGCCCTAAATTAAACAGACTAATCATCTCACTAACTATGCTGCAGATCAGTGCAACAGGACAGCAACTTGTCACTCAAGGGATTGAGCCTGCCTCCTTCCTGTCTGGCCACTCCAATCCACATGCCTGCGTAAACATCCATGCTTTTGCAGTGAAAGTACTCATCGTGCAATGCAGTGGTTCCCAACCAGGTACTACAGGGCGCCACCGGGCAGAGCAAAATTCAGTTGGTGGTACAGTAAACAAAAAAGCTTGGGAACCACTGCTGTAGTGCACCACATTTTTCAGGCTTATACTAAGATCTATTTCATTTTCGAGGTGGCTCGACAACCCTCATCTTCCATACCCAGAAAGGAAAGCACATGTGAAATACGTGTGGCTAATATGTGGGGCTAAGTCTGCGGTCGATAAAATCTAAGTGGCGGCAGACTCTGCAGTCTTGTTTTTTGCTCTGGTGGAGAATCGTGAAGTGTGGCTGTAGGAGTGTATTACCAATTTAGTCTCTTTTTGCCAGCTTCTTTTTAACTTTGTGGGAATAACAGAAGGCAGTCCAGTGTGACAAGTAGAGCTTCAGTGAGCTAAAGTGTTCTCCATTGTCTGTTGAGTAGGTTTGTGCTTTCATGAGCAGTCAAGGGTGATGCAGAGGTGGACTAAAGTATGTTTTCTGGACAAGTACAAGGCAATACTGGGAAGATAATCCCTCCCTTCTCTGTGTCATAATTACAATACACTCAACAGCCAACAGGATATGCCTGCTCTGTCTTACACTTTGGGTACAAGATATACATATAATCATTCTAAACTGGCAAAAGTGCCTCAACTGTTTTAAGTGAAATTTTATTATGTTCGGTACATGTATTCACTTCATACGACATGCTTAGAGAACCGTGTGGATGTTGAAGGAACTAGTAAAAAGAACCATCATACTGTACATCAAGAGATTGTTAACCAACCCATTTTTCAAAATATGTGGGAATTGTAGTCTCCCCTGGCCTGTAGTAGACTGGTAAGGAAACATTTGAGTACTTATTTGAGTGACACACTTTGACACTAATTTTTTGTGTGAATGGGTACAAACTAAGTCCATTATTATCTATATGAATAACCCCTCCTTAACTCTCATGAGGGGTGTATTATTCACTAGGATCCAAATGGGCCAAACTGGGAGGGACCTACTTGAATTTGTCCTGTAGGAAACGCTTGTTTTATTACTGTGCAAAATGTTTTGCTATGGTGTGCGCTAATTAGGACTGACCCTATTTAGTTGTCTGGTCGATTGTTTGGTCGATAGGCTGTTGGTTAACAATATATATATATTTTTAGTTGAGCAGTGTAAAATATATTTTAAATGATGGCACACGAGACACCTGTCAGATTCATGCCTGTCTGAGTAGACATTGCAAATGGCACACCAGTATCACCGGTAGTATATTTACCGTTAATTACCATAATTTCTAATTGACAATATTTATTTGGTTATGGTAATTTGCTGTTAATGCATTCAATATATTATTATTACTGTCTTGTCTTTGTAGGAGTGGACACGTAGTTTGCAGAGCGCACAACCTAGGCTACACTTATGATAAAAAAAAGTAGTGGTTTATTTCATTCCATTATCCAGTTGTCAATTTATTCATTGTCTTTTGTTTAGAGCGCTCCTGACAATCTTGAGTAAGGACGTGCACCAGATTACGCATAGAAGTAGGCCTAGGCTACCTGTCCTGTGTGCAAATGTAAGCTTATAAATGTGCCCATTTGGGGATCTGATACTATTTCTGATTGACTTAACTCACCATCACTGTGGAGCTTCTCAAAGTAATGTTTTCTTCGCCTCAAACAGCGAGTCAACCAAGTCTGTTTTTACATCCATTGATAATGACAATAGTTCCTCAACATAGCCTATTTGAAAAGTCTTTAGAGCTCTCTCCCTTTCCATAACCACTCAGCATGAAAGGGGGAAAAAATGTCATGCTCTGATCTGGTGGAAACATCATAAAATAGGCCTACCTGATTACTTGTTATCCCTTGTGCAAATAGTTTACAGCTGTGTCTGTCCTGAGCTCACTGGCGTGGGAAACTAAGGGCCCGGAATATTTTATACAATGTCGCAAGTTTGCTAGCACGAGCATCTGGCCGGACCAAGTTAATAGTTGACACAATGCCTCTCGGTCAACCAATACACCCCTGGATTCTGGACCTCTGCAACGGCACATTTTTCTCTATTGGTCCTCTTGAATTAACTCCACAGGCACAAAATGTATCATATCTACTGACCCAAAGTCTTTCTATGTGCAGAATAAGAGACACCTGCTTATTCTGAATGTTTTCCATATTACTGAGGTTGGCATTGATGAAATAGATCCTTGTTTTAACGAGCCACAGTTTTTAAATCTCTATTAGCATAAAGTTACTCACTCAAACATTATTGCTCTGTAAAAAAGGGCAGAGCTTGCACAGTGAAGGAGTTTTAATACACATCTATTACTAGGGGATGACATTAACACGCTAATTTAGCTCCAAATGATGTATATAATAGATGTAATTTTACAACAGTGGGTGAGGACTGACTCCCTGTTCCAATAACTATTACTTGAGAACACCTTAGTTGAGCATAAGGGCTATATTACCTCTTCATAAGTGGAGGCTAATCATTTCCTTCAAAGGTATTATACTTTATGCAGATGCTCTTACACTTGACTTGAGCTTGACATTTAGGGTCAGTTTCCCAGGCACAGATTAAACCTTCAATTGAGAATCTCTATTGAGAATGCTTCTTAGACCAATAATAGTCTTAAAGGGATACTGGCTATTAAGAACGGTATGACAGTGGACAACATGAGCTTTGTTTGGACATAATGACACTGCCTGGTTCTGATTCACATTGATGTACCCAACTTTAAAGGGATACTGTAGAGATTCTGGCAACCGTTTTTCTACTTACCCTAAGTCGGATGTACTCGTGGATACCATTTGTATGTCTCTGTGTGCAGTATGGTGATGACACCACTAAAAAGTAATTACAAGATGAGTAAAATAGGTTTCCTTGCCCATGAACATATTTTGTTGGAAATGTGGTACACTACGGTGACATTTTGGCTAGTTAGTAGTACACATCCATCTTACTGGAATTGTGTGATTTACCAGTGATAACTGCATCACATTTATCTCTCAATGTTATCCAAATGATATGAAATCCTTTTTATTTGTTTTATTTTTTACCCTACCTTTAACCTTGCGAATAAGAATCCCTTAGATATTTTGTAGGTAATTCATATTTTCTAGCTTCTGCATTTCCTGTGCACCTTGGATATTTCCTTCAAATTTTTACCAACAGACCAACAATGGTAACCATGTTTCTGTGTACGGCCACAAGATGGCAGTGTATCCCTTTGAAACATGACAAAGGGAGAAGGGGTCGTCATGTACATGATTCCTCAACCACTGCTTAGAAGTGGATGTCTTTGAAAATGTCATCAATGTTTACTGAGTCAATGGCTTCAAAATCTCAATGGATAAGATCATTGATTATGAGATTGGATTTTAATAACCTTTGCTTTGGTGACCCGTTATGGATCCAGTACAGCCATGAATGAACCCTTAAAATACATACAGTACCAGTCAAAGGTTTTTCTTTATTTGTACTGTTATCTACATTGTAGAATAATAGTGAAGACATCAAAACTATGAAATAACACATATGGAATCATGTAGTAACCAAAAAAGTGCTAAACAAATCTAAATATATTTGAGATTCTTCAAAGTAGCCACCCTTTGCCTTGATGACAGCTTTGTACATTATTGGCATTATCTTAACCAGCTTCATGAGGAATGCTTTTCCAACAGTCTTGTTCCCATATATGCTGAGCACTTGTTGACTGGTTTTCCTTCACTCTGCGGTCCAACTCATCCCAAACCATTTCAATTGGGTTAAGGCCAGGTCATCTGACGCAGCACTCCATCACTCTCCTTCTTGGTTAAATAGCCCTTATACAGCCTGGAGGTGTGTTGGGTCATTGTCCTGTTGAAAAACAAATGATAGTCCCAATAAGCGCAAACCAGGTGGGATGGCGTATCGCTGCAGAATGCTGTGGTAGACATGCTGTGTCAGTGTGCCTTGAATTCTAAATAAATCACAGATAGTGTCACCAGCAAAGCTCCATCACACCTCCACCTCCATGCATCACTGTGGGAACCACACATGCGGAGATAATCCGTTCACCTACTCTGCGTCTCATGAAGACACTGCGGTTGGAACCAAAAATCAGACCAAAGGACAGATTTCCACCGGTCTAATGTCCAGTGCTCATATTTCTTGGCCCAAGCAAATGTCTTCTTCTTATCGGTGTCCTTTAGTAGGGGTTTCTATGCAGCATTTGGCCATGAAGGCCTGATTCACGCAGACTCCTCTGAACAGTTGATGTTGAGATGTGTCTGTTACTTGAACTCTTTGAAGCATTTATTTGGGCTGCAATCTGAGGCTGGTAACTCTAATGAACTTATCCTCTGCAGTATAGGTAACTCAGTCTTCCTTTCCTGTCTCGGTCCTCATGAAAGGCAATTTCATCATAGCACTTGATGGTTTTTGCAACTGCACTTGAAGAAGCTTTCAAAGTTCTTGCAATTTTCAGAATTGACTGACCTATGTCTTTTCTAATTTTAGCGTTTCTTGCCTTAATATGGACTTGGTCTTTTACCAAATAGGGTTATCTTCTGTATACCAGCCCTACCTTGAAACAACACAACTGATTGGCTCAAACACATTAAGAAGGAATTAAATAACACATTTATTTTTTAACAAAACACCTGTTAATTGAAATGCATTCCAGGTGACTACCTTATGAAGCTGGTTGAGAAAATGCCAAGAGTGTGCAAAGCTGTCATCAAGGCAAAGTGTGGCTACTTTGAAATATATTTTGATTTGTTAAACACGGTGTTGGTTACTACATGATTTCATATGCGTTTCATAGTTTTGATGTCTTCACTATTATTCTTCAATGTATAAAATAGTAAAAAATAAAGAAAACCCCTTGAATGAGTTGGTGTGTCCAAACTTTTGACTGGTACAAAATGTCAATGCAAACAGTGACCTATAACGAAGCGTTTATGAAGTCCTCTTATGTTTTAAGTTTGTCTCTATATCTCTAGTGTATCCATAGTAAACTGCCAAAATGATGGAAACACTTGAGTTAATGAGGGATACAAGTATATTGAAAGCAGGTGCTTCCACACAGGTGTGGTTCCTGAGTTAATTAAGCAATTTAAAAATGCTGTGCAGGCCATTATTTTGGCTACCATGGCTATGCCCCCATAGAATGGCAATGCCCCCATCCACAGGGCACAAGTGGTCACTGAATGGTTTGATGAGCATGAAAACGATGTAAACCATATGCCACGGCCGTCTGTCACAAGATCTCAACCCAATTTAACACTAATGGGAGATTCTGGAGCGGCTCCTGAGACTGTTTTCCACCACCATCAACAAAACACCAAATTATGGAATTTCTCATGGAAGAATAGTGTCGCATCCGTCCAATAGAGTCCCAGACACTTATAGAATCTATGCCAGGGTGCATTGAAGCTGTTCTGGCTCGTGGTGGCCCAATGCCCTATTAAGACACTTTATGTTGGTGTTTCCTTTATTTTGGCAGTTACCTGTATATGTCTGTATAGTGCCAGACCCCCCCCCACCTAACCTTACAAGATAACACACTGGGCCCTAGTTATAGTCAACTCCTGACCCTACTCTGAAAGTAAAGTGCCATGCATCAAGCTTGTTGTTAAACTGTGTCCAGCGCACCGAGTCATACAGATGTCTCCATTGTGTCCTCAGGATGTACTGAACAATCTGGGCTCGTCTGAGCTGGATGAGGATGACCTGATGTTGGACCTGGACCTCTCTGATGACCAACGCCAGCGTCACGGTATGGACACTCCCAATCCATTCAACAGCAAATCCACCGGCTTCATTCCGAATGGCATTATTCCTTACATAGTGCACTTATTTTTACCCATCAGGCTCTGGTCAGAAGTAGAGCACTATATAGGGTGCCGTTGGGGAAGCAGCCACCCTCTCTGCTCCTCTACTTCAGCCACTTGTTCAAGGAAACTTGGAGATTCTAGAATGACCTCTATATGTATCCAGGGACACACCCAAGTTCAAGCAGGACTAACTTGTTTGCTCAGATGTTTAGAATAGTTCTACTATAACTAAACCAAATACACTTGCTAGGACAGTTTTAAGCC
The DNA here is from genome assembly GCF_002910315.2 of Salvelinus sp. IW2-2015. Lineage (NCBI taxonomy): Eukaryota > Metazoa > Chordata > Actinopteri > Salmoniformes > Salmonidae > Salvelinus > Salvelinus sp. IW2-2015. Next base: position 1,208,229 of record NC_036872.1, read on the forward strand.
CGTTCAGAAGGTTTGTTCCCCCAGCATTGCTATCATTAGTTCCTTGATATTCTCATAACACTTAGCAACAGAAATGGTTAAATCTCAAGGCTTTTGCTAATTTTTAAATCATTGTTTAAATCATATTTTCTCAGCAGCAGAAGACTGATTTAAAACAAGTGTTGAGTGCGTCATAGGGAAGTGTTTTTGTAAGGATTTGTTTTTATTTTCTTACATTCACAAACTTTGTGACATAACCTCACTGGTTTTTATGTATCCTAAAGATATATTATGCATTATGTAAAGAATTGCAAAACAGAAATTACTGAGAAACAATTAATTGCCCTTGTATGAATGCAAGATGAACGCAAAGATGTAGCCTATTATTAGGAGCAGGATGTGTTTGGTGACTTGAGTGGAGACAACAGGCCAGATATGCCCCTTAGTTGACTCTTATCTAACGGGAGGTCTGAGTCAGTTCAACAAGACTTTCATATCTCTAGGCATGCAACATCTACGCAGGCTTGGATAATTACCTTCAATCTTAATTCTCTTAACATCCCTCTTTTTGGAGGTTGCATCAGAACACGCAAAAGTACCAGTAAACATGTACTGAGGGCAAAGCCTCTAGACAGAGAGCTTCCCAGGATGTCATCGCTAATACACACAAAACATTTTTTTGTTGTTGCATAGTACGTTTTTTCTTTATACAGTGCATTCGGAAAGTATTCGGACCCCTTGACTTTTTCTACATTTTGTTACGTTACAGCCTTATTTTAAAATGGATTAAATTGTTTTTTCCCCCTCATCAATCTACACACATAATGACAAAGCAAAAACTGGTTTTTAGAAATGATTGCAAATGTATAAATGAAGAAAAACTCACATTTACATAACTATTCAGACCCTTTACTCAGTACTTTGTTGAAGCACCTTCATGGCAGTGATTACAGACTCAAGTCTTCTTGGCTACAAAGACTTGAGCACAACTGTAATGGCTTGGCTTGGCACAACTGTATTGGGGGGTTTCTCCCATTTTTCTCTGCAGATTCTCTCAAGCTCTGTCAGGTTGGATGGGGTGCGTTGCTGCACAGCTATTTTCAGGTATCTCCAGAAATGTTTGATCGAGTTCAAGTCCGGGCTCTGACTGGGCCAGTCAAGGACGTTCAGAGATTTCTCACAAAGCCACTCCTGCGTTATCTTGGCTGTGTGCTTAGGGTCGTTGTCCTGTTGGAAGGTGAACCGTCACCCAAGTTGTGAGGTCCTGAGTACTCTGGAGCAGGTTTTCATGAAGGATCTTTCTGTACCTTGCTCCCTTCATCTTTCCCTCGATCCTAACTAGTCGTCCAGTCCCTGCCGCTGAAAACATCCCCACAGCATGATGCTGCCACCACCATGCATCACCGTAGGGATTGTGCCAGGTTTCCTCCAGACGTGACACTTGGCATTCAGGCCAAAGAGCTCAAACTTGGTTTTATCAGACCATGAGAGTCCTTTAGGTGCCTTTTACTGAGGAGTGGCTTCTGTCTGGCTACTCTACTTTAAAGACCTGATTTGGTGTAATTCTGCAGAGATGGTTGTCCTTCTGGAAAGTTCTCCCATTTCCACAGAGGAACTCTGGAGCTTTGTCAGAGTGACCATCAGGTTCTTGGTCTCATCCCAAAGGCCCTTCTCCCCCGATTGCTCAGTTTGGCTGGGTGGCCATCTTAGGAAGAGTGTTGGTGGTTCCAAACTTCTTCCATTTAAGAATGATGGAGGCCACTGTGTTCTTGGGGACCTTCAATGCTGCAGAAATGTTTTGGTACCCTTCCCCAGATCTGTGCCTCGACACAATCCTGTCTCGGAGCTCTACGCACAATTCCTTGTTGAATGGCTTGGTTTTTGCTCTGACATGGACTGTCAACTGTGGGACCTTATATAGACAGGTGTGTGCCTTTCCAAATCATGTCCAATCAATTGCATTTACCACAGGTGGACTCCAATCAAGTTGTAGAAACCTCTCAAGGATGATCAATGGAAACAGGATGCACTTGAGCTCAATTTCGAGTCTTATAGCAAAGCGTCTGAATACTTATGTAAATAAGTTATTTCTGTTTATTTTTAATAGATTTGCAAACACTTCAACAAGCCTGTTTTCGCTTTGTCATTATGGGGTATTGTGTGTAGATTGATGAATTGTTTAAGGATTTTTTTTAGAATAAGGCTGTAATGTAACAAAATATGGAAAGTCTGAATACTTTACGAATGCACTGTATACTAGCCTAAAAGGTTCAGACTGTGCTGTGAAATCCCTGCAAAGAATTGATAAATCGCACACTTAAAGTGAAGTGACGATGTGACTTACTGAAAGAGCGAATTAAGTGGAAAGTCTCTCACACTAACTCAAATTAAAGCACACCAGACATGCCCACACACACACACACAAATGCATGGATGCTCCTGTTTTAGTGCTCTCAGGTGGCTGCTTGGCATTTTTATTAAGAACCAGGCAGTTTCACAGCAATTTATGGGCTGCTGAGCTGAGCCACATTCAGTTTTACCTTGAAACTGAGCAAATCCACATCCCTTTTTTAAAGATCTGGTTATTTCTGATTGTCAAAACTGTTTTCTTAGTAGTTTCTGCATTAATGAAACGTTAAAACAGATGCCATTGTGTATTTTACTCTGCACTGTGAATGTAAAGGAAATATTTGATTTCTGTGGTATAGTGTTCGCTTTTAAATACTAACAACACTCGTTATAGCATATTGTCCAGGGTGGACTACTCTAAGCATGTTGTCAACTCTGTAAACGCAAGCCTGTTGTGCCACACGGCATTGACTCAATGGTTTTGTGTGTGTGTAGTATTCCGAGAGGACTCCAGCCAGTCCCTAGCCTCCTGCCTGAACCTGATGCACTCCCCACTGGAGCCCAATGTAGACAGGATCCCTGGCAGGGAGGCCAGAGACACCACCATCATCCACAGGTGAGAGAGCCCTGCATCTATACCTAGTACATCATACTACAGCTCTCACTACACCTATAATGATCACTACAGCTCTACACCTACACTACACTTAGACCTACACTTATAACACTCACTACAGCTATCACTCATCCTTCACACATTCCCAACAGTGAGCAGTCACTGTATTTCCATGCAGAAAGGAAGGAAGGCTCATTACAACTCCTTAACAGAAAGTCCCATTGCTCTTTATAGGAAGCCGTTATCACACAAAGCCATTAGCGCCAAACGCTTCCTTCCAGGGGTGGAACTGATTAGGTAGAACAATGAGAGCCACGAACAGGCATGGATAAAATTCTCATTGCAACTAAAGCATTGCTATCTTAATTGTTTTTTATTAGAGAAGCCTTTTGATGTGGCCTAGCAGGAAACGCTGATGGAGATTATTGCGATTAATGTGTAACATGTTATGTGTACCCCATGGAGATTAATGTAACGTTCTGACTATAACTATTGTTCCCTGAAGGAGGGAAACGAGGTACAACATACCATGGGGAGTTGCACTTTCACGTCTTCGGTTTTAATCATGCCTGACAAGGCCAATGAAATCTGTGTCTCACTGGAAGCCCCACCTTCCACAGGTGATAAGTGCGAGGCTTGGTTTCATTCCTTCAATTTAATAGCGCTCTTCACAGAGCCCAGGAACTGGCGGCGTTGGGCCAAATGGGTGTTGTACAGTGTTTGCTCCACTAAAAGTTTTGTGATTATGCTGCGGGACTTAGAGGTAATTTGTGGTTTAGTACGGTACCCTGCGTCACAACTTCATTGCTCCAGACCAGCGCAAGGGGGAGTTAGAGCACTGATTATGCTTTTGGGTCCTACTGTGTCTCTAAATGACAATGAATGGGCGGCATACACAACAAAATTACTTGTCATGCGCAAAGTCCTTACTGACTTGTCAAAACTATAGTTTGTAAACAAGAAATTTGTGGAGTGGTTGAAAAACAAGTTTTAATGACCCCAACCTAAGTGCATGTAAACTTCCGACTTCAACTGTATGTGCATACAACTCTCGTGGAGGGCGCCCTTGCGTACTGAACGGTAGCAATGACATTCGGAGGTAAACCTCTAGCCATTAGATTGGCGCTCTCATGGACAGGCCCATAGGAACCAAATCTCTGGCCTCACATGCCAAACCTGCCTGTGCGCCCTGGGACGACAGGTCCGCTTTAAAGGTGAATGGTTTCCGTGAACCAAGGCTGCCTGGTCCAACGGGAAGCTACAAGAATCAATGATAAACCCTCCCAGCCACAAGAATGAATTATCAGCCCTCCCTATGAGATAGCAGATCTGCACCCGAGTTGAGGCAACCGGGAACATGCATCACCAAAAGTGACAGCAAATGCGCACTGCTCCGCAGCAAGGAGGGGGAGGGACTGTATCCCCCCCTGCCTGTTGAGTATGCAACTGTCGTCATGTTGATGGATCTGACCAGCACATGCCGGCCCGAAAAACTTGGGAGGTGCCTGAGCGCCATGTACATCATCAGAAGTTCCAGGTAATTGATATGCCGGTCACTCTGACACTGAATTGAGGACCCCTTGCACAACTCGCCCCACCCTTGGTGCGACGTGTCGGTCGTGATCATATTGCGGAACAACGCCTGGCCCCTGAGAACCGCTTGTGACAGTAGCCGGGGATCCCTCCACTGGGCCAGTGCTGAAGGCATGTGGGCAACTGAATCAACCGGTCTAGGTGGGGAGATGCATCCAAGCGCATGGTTAACGTTCAGCACTAATCTCCGGGGATAGAAAAAAGCAAAGGGGTCGGGCCTTTATGCCCCGTTCTAGACTTGTCCTCAGCAAGCATCTCAGAGTTCGCACTTTCAAAATGCTTTCAAACCAGCGGCTGTCACAGTCTGTGCACTTCAGTGATTGGATTTACCACCATCAACCTAAAGGATCCGTACTTTCATGTGCCCTTGTGCCCATATCACCGACATTTTCTGTAGTTTCATTACAAGACGATAGATAGTCTGAGTTTTTAGTCCTCCCATTCAGCTTGTCCCTCTCACCTTGCATCTTTTCAAAGGTGATTGCAGCAGAGTCAAGGGAACAAGCAGTGTTACACACATCCACACAGTGTTACACACACACTTGTTCCTGTACCCAAGAAAGGAAAGGTAACTGAACTAAATTATTATTGCCCCGTAGCACTCACTTCTGTCATCATGAAGGGCTTTGAGAGACAAGGTAGAGGTGATATGATCCTTATCTGACACCCTAGACCCAATTCAATTTGCTTACCGCCCCAATAGATCTGATCCAGGCTGATATTTTCAGTGTCTAGGTTTTCTTTAAACCAGAAAAAGAGCTGAACTAAGCACCTCATAGGGACTAGTGAGCTACAGGCAGGAATCAGCAATGAATCCTAATAATGAGCCACCTATGCAGGAGTAGTGCCCTCTTGTGGACAGAGAGCGAATCACCCAACTTATTACTCTCACTCCTTGAACACCATTGAACGCGCTTCCAAATTAAGTTTTGCTTCCATGAGACTGTATGCACTGGATGAAGCCCAGCCCCTTATGGACTCAAGGGGCTCCAGCAATGGTTGACATAGCACACCGTTTGGCCATAACCAAACGTGGTGGCACTGTCGTCACAGTAATGTTTTTGTGGAGGGACTCACCGGTCGCTCAGACCCCTTCTAAGGCCCCTTGCTCCGGGGGTTACCCAAGCCAAGTGCTCGGAGGCTGTTTCCTCATCAGAAGTACCCACAAGCCCCACTCCCTCCAACTCCAGAAATAGGAATGTGATTGGCATAATGCTGGGTGAAATCTAGTAAGCTTCATTCACCTGAAGTTATGCATGCTAGCTGACGTTAGCCGTGATGAAGCTTCTAGTCTAGCCTCTTTGACCACAGCACGGGACGTTTTTTGAATAAACAAGAAAATTAAAGCTAGCTACATATACTAAACAAGACAGCTACCCAAGCAAGTCCAACTTTAGGAAGTCAGAACATCTTGTAGTAGCTAGCACGCCTCGGCAATTTGGATAACCTGGCTAGCACACTATGCAGTGTTTGTTAGTTAGCCTGGTCTCGATAGTCTACATAGGACCGGATCACCGAAGTGGGACCCGGACCCTTCTGGGAAGAGAGGCAAGCCGTGCTTAACCAAGGCAGACAGGAGGCGGGGGGATACCCACAGAACCTGGTCACCCTCTCTCTTTGAGTAGCCTCCCGGAACTGGCGGCAGAGGGCACAGGAGCCGGTGAGACAATCGACCCGACCAACGACCCAATCCATCTCCGCATCCCGCATCGGAAACACCAAGCCACCTAAAGCAGGGATCATCAACTTGATTCAGCCACGGGCTGATTTATTCATGAGGGAATGGTCGGGAGGCCGGAACATAATTACAAATAATTAGTAGACTGCAAATGGACCGCAAGAAGCCCAAACGGATATAATATTTGATTAAAACATAATCGTTTCAAACCTTGCTTACATTTGTATACGATCACGTATTATGCGTGGGAATACTTGGGAACAGATTTCCCGAAATTAAATGTGGAGCTCATGGAGCTGATTTCATGGTGTTTTTAGTCTTATGTTCAACAATAATAATTCTGAAAATGTAAAATGCGACTCCATGACTTCTAGCTAAGCTAGAAGGGGTAATCATTCTCCTAAAAGAGAAAACAGAATCACTTAAATTATCCCGTAAATTCAATGTGTGGGTTATAGGACTTGAAACTGTCATGGAAGCGGGCAACCCCACTTCTTTCATGAGCAATCTTTTCTATGAACAGTTCGGGCAGGAGAAGCTGGGTCCCATGCTGCTAATTAACATTGCGCACCGCACGGGTCCTCTCCAGAATGTCTCTTGTTGTATGATTATACAATTCCACAGTTGAAGTCAAACAGTGAATTGTTTGCCTTGCAGTGGAATCGGGGGCTCTGATCTATGCATAGAATAGGATCAGCATCCTGAGTGCCGACACTAAAACAGAGGGGGCGACCTACAACGAGGTAAGATCCCAGCTACACAAGCTAAATCTGAGATGCGGCTTCATCCACCCGGCAAAACTCATCTTGACCTTCCAGAACACAACACACACATTCTCCACTGCCAAGGAAGCTCAAGACTTCAAGAATCACATCAAACCCAACACACAAGGGAACGAGTATGATGGAACCCGATCATGACTGGCTCAACAGGAGAATATTAACACAGTGACACTGCCAATTAATAAACAATGGACAATCTATTGATGTTCCACACGGACTGGGGCTGCTTCCTTCTGGGGCTTTTGTGGCATTGAATCCCTACATGGGCAAAATATGGCAATATCAAATCAAATCAAATCAAATTTTATTAGTCACATACACATGGTTAGCAGATGTTAATGCGAGTGTAGCGAAATGCTTCTAGTTCCGACAATGCAGTAATAACCAACAAGTAATCTAACCTAACAATTCCACAACTACTACCTTATACACACACTCACCGAATCAGCATATTCGTCAATATTGTTGTTGGACGCAATGCGGAACATATTCCAATCCGCGTGATCGAAGCAGTCTTGAAGCGTGGATCAGATTGGTCGGACCAGCGTTGAACAGACCTGAGCGCGGGAGCTTGTTGTTTTTAGTTTCTGTTTGTAGGCTGGAATCAACAAAATGGAGTCGTGGTCAGCTTTTCCGAAAGGGGGGCGGGGGAGGGCTTATATGCGTCGCGGAAATTAGTATAACAATGATCTAGGGTTTTTCCAGCCTGGTAGCACAATCGATATGCTGATAGAATTAGGAGTTTTGTTTTTAGATTAGCCTTGTTAAAATCCCC